>NC_056745.1:1159644253-1159741753 GCF_019279795.1 Protopterus annectens
AAGCGCCAAAAGTGAACATCCAATCAAAACACAGAATTCAAGAATGAGCCACATTATCAGCAGCTGAACCAAAAATATGGACATTCCATAACTTTAAAGCATCCACATCATATATAAAGCATATCAAAATATTAATAAAATATACATAAATAAAGAAATGAAAATAAAAACATACTAATGCAATATGTAGTGAAAATAAATCCATAGATGTGTATATAGGTATGTAATAAATAAGCATAACAAGATGACAATCATAAAAATGTATATATACGTCTACTCTATAAGAACATACAACAACAAAAAGTGTCTACCTAAATAAAAAATGTGTACCTAAAAATGGAATGTACATAAATATGAATGTACTGGGCTATTCCATCTAACTTGGGTCATGTTAGGTGGTTCACCTATGAGGTCTTAACCTCCTAAGCTTCAACAGCGGACGTAAAGGGACCTTTCCATTGAGTCCTGGTAACTGATCTGCCCTGAGCTTGATAATCCAGTGTGTGTTTCTCTAGCCTCAGTATAGTTCTCAATGTCTCCTCTTCTAAGTGTTCTGTGTATCTGTTCAAGTATCCTAAACTTGAAGTGATGTGAGGCATGTTCATGTATATGTTTAGCAAGTGCGTTATGTAAATGGCCCTTCCTGATATTATATACATGCTCACGTATCCTGTCCCTCAGGCAACGGTTGGTTTTGCCAATATAAAATGCGGGACAGGATAAATAAACGACATCTTTGGACATACAATCACCTGGTACCCGTATGATGTGCTCCCCTAGTCCCGTTGGGTGCATGAAACTAACATCTGTTGAGATGTAAGAACAGAAATTGCACCTGTTACATGGGTTCATATAGTTCCCATGCCCTGATTGTTGATTAGACGCTGTCTTTGGATAACATAAGATCTGTTTAAGATTTTTCTTATTACGATAGACAAACCTAGGTCTATCA
Organism: Protopterus annectens; assembly: GCF_019279795.1. Lineage (NCBI taxonomy): Eukaryota > Metazoa > Chordata > Ceratodontiformes > Protopteridae > Protopterus > Protopterus annectens. The sequence goes on from NC_056745.1 coordinate 1,159,645,206, forward strand.
CCACTAATCTCCTTGATTTTTGGATCCACCGATAGGACATGCCAATGCTTGACAAAGATGTCCTTTATGTATCCAATATCCTTGGTGTAATAAATGGGAAGGACAACTCGTTGGTCTTGTCCAGACAAAAATGCCCTACCCTGTTCCTCAACGCTATTCCCTGAATAGTATTCTTGAGCTCCATTTGAAAAGTATGGCATGGCTCTGTTTTCTCTAAGGCCCACTATGTCATCCATGCCTTCACTTATGTCCACAGAGCTGTAACTGCGTTCCCTCAGTCTATCCTCTAGGTCCACTGCCCCCGTTTTGTACGCCTCAATGCTAGGTATATACCTAGAGCTTGACCACAATATTCCTGTATACAAATCCAGGATGCATACTATGTCGGTGTAGCAGTGTGTTCCTATGACAGGCTTTGCGGTAAAGACCCGTGTTAACTAGTCCATCAGCTAATTTTTCAACATATACATCTAGAAACGGTATACGTGTCTCTGACCAATCCATAGTAAAGCTTAAAAAGTCAATGGTTGTATTGATCTCGTTGAAAAAATGTTGTAATTGTGCTGACGTGCCCTTCCAAACTAGGAAGAGGTCATCCACAAAACGCCTGTAGAATGGTACATGTTCCTTGTACATAGCATTGTGAAAGAGAGCTCTGTGTTCCCATTCAGCCATGACTAAGTTGGCGTAGCTATTGGCACATGAAGTGCCCATAGCTACGCCATCTCTCTGAAGGAAAATCTTATCCTGACAACAAAACACATTGGACACTAGTACTGTATTCAACAATGTAAGGACTAGATCTACATCTGGACCTGTCATCAACTCCGTTCTCCTTAGGTATGTATCAATCATATCAAGGCCGTCCTCATTGGGGATGACCGTGAACAGTGACTGGACGTCCATGGTAACCCATATGACCTCTCCTGCATATGGACAAGTGCCAATGAATTGGTACAAATCTAACAGGAATTACCTAGTGTCTCTGAGTATGTAGCAGTTGGCTTCAACAACAGGTCTCAATTTACCTTCAACAAATATAGAGAGTGGTTCAGTAGACCACCCTCTACCAGCCACAATAGGCCTCATCGGTGGTACAAGAGGGTCTTTGTGGACCTTTGGCAGGCCCTGGATAACTGGTAAAAGGGGATGTACCACATGTAAGAATTCAAATAATGCTTGGTCAATGGTCTCATCTGTTAATAAATTATTAAGAACGGTCTGTACTCCTTGTATAATGAGGTCAACCCTATTACCTGTGATAGACACGTAAAACCTTTCATCTCCCAACATCTTCATCATATCTTGGTAATATCTGTCAGTATCCAGAACCACTATCCCTCCTCCTTTGTCAGCTGGACGAATAGTAATGTTCCCGTTCTTACTCAAAGTATCCAAAGCCTCTCTCTGTTTAAAGGTTAAATTGTACTTGTGTTTATTACGTGGGCCATACCTTCCCTGCAGCTTGTAAAGATCGTCCTCAACAAGTTTGCTATAGGCTGCAATAAGGGGGTGTGTTGTTGGTATGAAAGTGCTAGGTTTTCTGTAAGTGTGTCTGGATCTATTATCCATCCCATTAAACTGTACTTTCAGTGACAAGTTCCTAATGAATAGTTTAAAATCTCTCAATGTTTCAACATGTTTACTGTATGTGGTCGGAATAAAAGTGAGTCCCTTCGAAAGGACTTGTAACTCATCATCATTCAATTCATAACTGGATAAGTTGAATACCAAACCTATTTCCTCCCCTCCCACATCTTCTTTATGTTCCCATTGTGTTGGCGACTCGGAGATAGTTTCCGTTTCTGACGGCCCCTGCTGACAGAGCGCGTCTGCGCCTCCTTGGTGAACGAACGGATAGGGAAAGGGTTCCTACTATTAAAAGAAGGTGCTGTACTCGAGGTCGGCACACCACTATTATCTGTATTTGAAACATTGTCAATAGAAACTACTGTAGTACTGTTGTTCTTTCTCCGTACTACTGGTTCTTGCAATGTATCATGTGTCTTATCACTAACATTACTATCTGTACCAACATTGCCAGCTGACAAATCATTATTCACTGAAACATCATCAACTTCAGTTAAACCATCTCTCACAGTGTTAATAACATTATTCAAAATGGCTGGATCAGTCACAGTAGCATCATTCAATCTACCCCCCTCTTCTTGGGAAGTAGTAATAACTTGTCCATTGCCAGTCTTATTACGTTGATGGTCCAAGGTAACATAGTTCCTGGGCCAAGTGAAAATATGTCCGACTCTAAAGTCCTCACTGTCTCTCCGTAATTTGTCCCTTTTTTGATTAAATAAACGTCATTCATATTGTAAAACATTATCCAACATTAAGTTAAGTGCTGAGTCAACATAAAGTGCAGGGTAAGCAGCGTAAATTGCTGACTGTTGAGACTGTATGTCACTTCTCAAAACATTTTCAATAGGTTCAAAGTATCTGTTCATTAACCTCATATAATTGAGGCTTACCTCGATGTTTAGTTGCTGCCATTCAAACAGCAACTCTGGATGCAAGGTGGCCGTGGTCGGCATCTTAAGTACTCTGAGTCCTCTGGGAACCAGTCGCCGTTGAATGCAGACCTCAAAATGTTGTCTCTGGGTCTGCATTCGTTTAAGTTTGAACAGATCCATCTCCATCTTTTCTGCGGCTAGGCGTAGACCTTCTCTATCGAAATTTGGCTTCCCTGTTACATCTTGCACAAGTTCACATTCACCAAACATTTCCAGAGGGTTGGACTCGGCTCGTAGGCTGTCGCCCATGCGGTCGAGAACCGGGCGTGACGTCACTGATACTTCCTGCATACTGCGTGGTGTGTAAGGTAATTCAATCTCGTGTTGTGCCCCTCCGATCATGCCCCCAGGCGGAAAACAAAGCTAATGGTAAAGTCAATCAATAAAAAACGAATCCGTCCCGAGTAAATGCTCTAAGTTAGCAGCAAAAATACCTCAATAAAAACTTGTTGTTAGAGCAAGGCAATGAAGGGGTTCACCAATAATTCCGCAATCAATTAACTCGACTGATGTACAAACACTCAAACGTAGTCCAAAGATAAAAGCAAAGTATTTATTATAAATAAAAGCTTCTTCAGACCTTAATATAAACTACAAACATCAATACTACTTAAATACTTAAAAAATAAGCGCCAAAAGTGAACATCCAATCAAAACACAGAGTTCAAGAATGAACCACATTATCAGCAGCTAATTGGCTTAGCTGCTGATAATGTGGTTCATTGATTGACATAAACAGTATAGTTTAAAATACTTTAAGTACTATAAGAGAGTAACCTTAAATAGCAACTAAAATTAATACTATCATTGAGTCCAGGGAAATTGAGCGCATCCAATTTTAGTTGCCAACACAAAACAAAACAGACGACTTGATTTTTGTTTGGAATGGTGACATCAATGACGTACAAGATTTCATATCCTACATTAACAGGACTGCTGATTTTTTCCGTTTTACCTACGTTTATAGAACAGATGAAATTAATTATTTAGATGTTACAATCAGGAAGAACATGGAATTATGTGGTTTTGTCAGTGACCTTTATAGAAAACCCACCTATTGTAACCATTTTTAATATTATGAGAGTTGCCATCAAGAACATGTTAAACGGGGAGTCATAAAAGGTCAATATGTTAGGATTTCACGGATGGTTAGTTTGGACGTTGACTACCACTTACAGTGTGATATTTTAAGGGACATGTTCCTGGCTAGAGGCTATCCTGCTGCTTTAATTGACCAGGTACATAAAGAAGTTCAACAACTACGACAGAATGGTAGGTTTAAACCACTACTTATAAAAGAGGATAGTGAACACAACCCTATAGTGGAACAACTCAGAGCAAGCACAGATAATACTAAATACGCTTGTTCATTTTTAACAAATTTTTCTCTTATCAGTACATTTATGATATATTGAAGAAAAACTGGCATGTGTTTCATGGACAAGGTAACATCTTAGATAAACTGGGTTTTGAACCCCTGTATTATTTTCAAAAGAGGTTTTACTATTAAAGACCTTTTAGAAAAAGAAACACAAAACCCCTGCTTTAAAGGGTACAAGGGTACCAGGAAATGTGTTTTTGTACACAGTGTAACTTAACTTTATTTATTCTTTGTACAAATATGGTACGGATTAAAAATATTGTAATTAAACCCAGAGGGAGTTTTTCTTGTTACACTAAAGGTGTGGTTTATGCTGCTCTATGTACCAAGTGCAGTGGGTTCTATATTGGTAAAACAAAAAGACGTTTTAAAGAAAGGATTTATGAGCACTGTAGAGACATAAGAATGGGGAATATTACTAATGCCCTTTGTAAACATTCTGCTGATTTTCCCGGGCATGATTTAAAATTTTTAGTGTTAGAACAGGTCTTAGAAATCCCTAGGGGTGGACTGTGGAATGATTGTCTTGAGTTCAGGGAATTATGTTGGCAACTAAAATTGGATGTGCTCAATTTCCCTGGACTCGATAGTATCAATTTTAGTTGCTATTTAAGGTTACTCTCTTATAGTACTTAAAGTATTTTAAACTATACAGTTTATGTATTTGTTTTTTATGATTAGAAATGTGATGTTTATTTAACCTGCTTCATTTATTTTGTATTTTGGCTTTTGCCACCTAGTCATGTGATCTACTTTAGGTATAAAAGGCTGCTTGTGTGTCTTTCAACTTGTTCTGATGAAGTCAGCTGATTAGACTGACGAAAGTGCTTAACTTGTGTTTTGTACGAATAAACACTTGATACGTTGGGATTTTCGTGTCTGTGGATTCTTTCCTTTTGGAGTGATTGATTAGCACCACAGAACCTAGGGCAAGGGAATGGAGCAGTCTTTCTGACACCTCACATACTGTCCTCAGTTAAAGAAAAGATCTGGATGGGGCAGTATGCTGATATCTTTGAATTAATTTATGTGGAAGGGGTTCGGTGCTTGTTGCAATTAGGAACTGCAAATAACAAAGATCTTTTGGCAGGTTTAACTGCTTTGGGGTGGAGGAGAGTAGGTAGGCTGTGACCATGAACATGGAAAAATTGGATGTTAGGATTTGTGTATTATATGGCAGTTTGTTTGTTGAAAGATATTGCCTGGGTCCTGCCACTCTCGGAGTATTTTCTCACGATCCAGGTAATGCTTGGTTATGGTACAATCAGAGGTTTCATAAGTGAAAAGCAGTCATTCAGTCACTGCGTTGGGAGGTCATGCACCCTGACATGTGGCTAGCCACTTTGATGGATTGTTTTGGTGCTAGTAGCAGAAGAGGTAAGTTAGGAATGGAAGTGGCGAGGATGTGTTGGGCCTTTACTGCAAGGTGGTGCTCGTGGGTGGCAAACAGGTTCTCGCACACTTGTTCAAAGTGTGTGGAAAGACATCCAGCTGTGCAGTGTGGCTGGCAGGAAGGAAATGCAGTCAGTCCAAGTTCACTTTCAACCATTTTGGGTGGGTTACCTTCTTTGTTTCAGGGATTTCAAAGATTGCAAGGTAGGGTGAATTTTCCTAGGCAGAGAGGGAGGTGTCCTTTTGGGTGACAAGGGGGAGACCAGGGGATGCATTCTCCCATTAAGCACAGGTTTTGTGGTATATGCTCAAGCGGTTTCCTGACTTAGCAGTTACAGAGGAGTTAATTAATGGATTTTATTGTTTTTTTTCTATTAAAATCAAGGGTGGGAGGGTGGAGTAGTCTGTAAGAATCTGTAGTCAGTGTGGGGAAAGGAAGATATCTTGAAAGGTTTGGCAGAGAAGGAATGGTGGGAGGGTAGATTATTGGGCCCTTTTGGCAGTTTTAAGATTTTGACATTAGGTCTGGTTCCTAAGAAGTCGGCAGGTGAATTTTGATTGATTCACCATTTGTTTTACCCTGAAAGGAACTCCATTAACAATTTTATTTCAGTAGAGGATGGCAAGGTGGGTTATGCATCTTTGGATGATGCAGTGCATGTTATTTGGGGTTTAAGGATCCATGGTTGATGAAGGTGGATATTAAATCCACATTTTGACTTTTACCGGTACAGGAGGAAGAGTGGCCATTGTTAGGCATGGTGGTTGGAAGCAAGTTTTATTTTGACAAGGCTATTCCAATGGGCTGCTCGGTAGCCTGTGCTACTTTTGAGAAGTTTAGCACTGCACTCCACTGGATTTGACAGCAGGGGGTGGACACTCAGATGGAGTTCCATTACCTAGACAACTTCCTTATAGTAGGTAAGGGAGTTGGGGGTGCACTAGAAGGTATGTGGCAGTTTTTGGGGATGTGTGAAGAACTGGGCGTACTGTTGGCTAAGTGGAAGCTGGAAGGTCTGGCTAAGGCACTGCTTTTTTTGGGTTTGTTAGTGGATGTGGAACGTGGATTGTTTTGTTTACCAGTTGAGAAGATAATATATTTGAAGGAAAAGATTGGATGAGTGAGATTCAAAGACAAGGTGCAGATTAAGGATGTCTTGAAGCTGTTAGGGCTTCTGAATTCTGCATGTTGGGCAGGTCACTTGAGTTGTACCTATTGTAGGTCTGTGGTCTTTTTGTTTGCTTACCAGTCCTTCCCCAATGATTGCCTTCCCCCTTTGTTAAAAAGGGGGAAGGCAATCATTGGGGAAGGACTGGTAAGCTGGTACAGGTGTATTTAGCACTTTGGTCGTCCTTCTTAGAGTAATTTCCTTTTGGCAGATGGACTGGGTTGATGAAGGAGAATTGCAATTGTTCACAGATGCAGCAGGGCTATTGGTATGGGAGCATTTTTTGGCGGGGAATGGTTTGCAGCCCATTGACTGGCAGATTGGAAGGATGAATTGGAGAAATATAACACCTTTTTAGAGTTGATGCCAATTTGGGCAGTGTCTATGGTTTGGCAGGAGTGTTTGATGAGAAAAGGCATTATTTTTCATTTGGACAATATTGCAGTAGTGCAAGTTTTACAGGTTAAGACAGTGAAGTCTGAGTTTTTATTGTTAGTATTACGTAAGTTAGTTTGTTGATTCATTTTTCTTTCACAGGTGTGCATGTAGCAGGTACTAATAATGGGATTGCTGACAGTTTGTCTTGTTTTCAGTTTTCCACGTTTCATCAGTTAGCTCTGAAGACAGCAGGTGAGCAGAGGGTGTTACCAGATAATGTGTGGCAAATTCAGCTGAAGTAACACGATGGTTGGTGCAGCAATTTTGGGGAGCATCTACCAGGAGGGCCTATGGTAGGGCATTACATGATTTTGATAAAATTGCTTTACAGCTCCATCAGCAAGTCAGTAAATGAAATCAGTACATGATATGCACTATTAAAAATAAACGGCACTTACCCTCTTATTCTTTTACTTGGTGCTTTTATTTGATTTTATTTGTATGAGCTAACTTCTTTTTGTTTTTGCCATTGTATTTACTATATGTATTTACATTCCTTCTAAAGTTTCAGAATCTTAATAAACTTGAACTTGACAGATGTGGCTTGGTAGCTTCACCTGCTTACCAAAGTTAAATTAAATACTTCATTCTCTGTGTAGCCCATGATAAACTGCATCACTTCTACTTTACCCTCATTGGGTAAAGTAGGAAAGAAAGTGTGGTGTAGTCCCTGTATTCCATGCACAGCACCATCAGTGAAGGTTGTTTGAGTACTGTTTCGGTGACTGGCAATGTTGTGAAGAAAATTTACTGAAAGCCACTGCCAGCATGAGTAATGTTTGCCATGTACCCCACTGCTGTGTGACCATGCAGTTTGTATATATACAAATAATTTTGTTTTTATTTACTCTGTTACCTTTGTCAGCTACTACTGACCACCACTAAACATTAGGCTGCAACTGATTCACTTGACACTTTTTTTCAAACAAGAACTGTCACCCAGATATGTGGTCTCTCTCTCTCTCTTCCCAGCCTTGCAATAAATTAGGAGAATTCTCAATTATCAATTATTGGTAGTATAAACAGGGTGTGGTAGGGCAGCTTAGATCGATTGTAATTCAAGGAACCACTTATGGTGATTAAATGATCTCTTTACTCTGAAACATTGCTACCTTTCTTATCTTGTATTTTGACCTGGTGTTTCTCTTACACTCATCACTTTAATAAGAGTATGCTTTGCTTTCTGGCATTTATATGAAGAAGTAGTTATGACTGGCAACGATCACTTCATAAATTTTGTGCAGCAGCTGTACAGATTTTTATTTAATAATTGAGTTTGTTAATTAGGGTAGGACACTGACTCACTTGAAACATTTTCATTTACAACCCAGAGACAGATAAATTAAAAATAAAAATGTTGAACACATCATCATAATAGTTAAGTACATAAAATGATTAAATTAACTTTGAGCATACATCTACAGTAGATTAAACAGGAATGCAAATATAATGAAATCGTTACAATCACAGTACTATTCACAAAAGAGCAAGTTTTTATCATAGAACCTATTTACAACACAGATAGAACAGCTATTGATGTAGGCAAGTTTGGTGGAAAGAGGGGAGATTGAGGAAGATGAGGGGAGAAAAAGTAGGTGACATAAAAGACAAGTAAGGAGGTAGTTAAGGAGGAAGGATGAAAGTAGTAAAAATGTAGCTTAGAGGTATAATAGGTTTGGTCAAAAGTGTAAACAGTGTGCTGCCTGTTTACACAATGCAAAGGTTGGCATGGCACGGGTTAATAAGTGAGGCTGGCTGTTAGATTATTCCCCAACTGGGAAAGCACCTGTGCTTCTTTAAATCTAAATGGACTTTTGGGTAGGTTGAGGTGGCTTTTATTTGTGGTGGTAGTGATTTCATATTTTGGGAGTTAGCACTGAAAAAGCAGTGTTCTGTGGAGTGTAGCTTATTCTGAGAAGTTTGAAGGTTAGAAGTCATTTGAAAGATGAATCTTAGGTTGTTACTGGCAGATCTTTCTGATAGCCTTAAGGCAAATAAAGGGGGAAATGAGGTCCTTTATGAATAATCTTTTCTTGTTTAATCCACATACACTGAATAGAAAATGACATTCTGAAAGTCGCAAAACATGAAAACATTTTTTTGCAAGGGGAAAGCGCATGTACACCCTTTGAACTATATAACACCAAATGTCAAACACAAAAAATGCGACAAACGTCTAAATAATGAAAAAAAGAAAAATATTAGCAGCTAAAATATTGACTACACCAAATACAATTTCAAAGACAGTCTCCTAACAAGATAAACTAACAAAAAGAAAATGTTTCTGCAGGGGGGACAAGCACCTCCATGCATCTCCCTTACTGTCCAGACTTAAATATATCAACTATATGCTGCACCATCTTGAAGAAGGAGATGTCTCCTACAGACTGCAATAACTGCAGTGCACAAAACACCAGAAATAACTCAGTACAACTACCCTAGCTAGACCAGTAAGTAAAAAACATTTATTTAACTCACTCAGAGGATATACCCATTGTACAAATGTTTAACTTTAATATATGAGCAATAATTTTACTTTGAATTCAACATAAAGCAAAGAGCAAAATACAGTCAACCATCTCACATTTTGACAGTTTGTACCACACACACACACACACACACACACACACACACACACACACACACACACACACACACACACACACACACACACACACAAAACACACACACTCTTCGTACCTGTCCCTGAGTTGTCTGCCCTTCCCTATATCTCATTTTGCAAGTTGTATTACTAGTATCTGCTGGTTCCCCCACACCCTGATCTCCATACTAGTTTAAGTGCCATTAAGTCATAATGATTTAGTGCACTTTCTGCTGTCTGGTATATCCCTCCACCCCTGAACTCTGAAATACTTTAAATGCCCTGACAGAACTAATATAGTATCTTTGGTGACTAGGTGCCTCCTCCCACTGATCTCTGTACTACTTAATATGCTGATAGATGTGAAGTGGTAAAGCATGTAATGATGATCTACACATGTGAGCAATTTCATGAATTGCTTGGTGTGTAGATGTCTTCCTCGAGGAGGTTCTAGGAAAGTGAGCACATAGCTAATTAGCATATGCTTTTTCCCAAGACTACCCCATTAGCATACAGCACAGCCATGGAGACAACCCTAAAAGAGCTGCACATCTTTGTGCTAGAGTGATGTTCCACACCATGTTAGGGCTATCTCTGAATTCTAAAAGGTTACTTCAACATGGACATAAGGTGTGTACTCTGAGGTAACCTTTACGAATACCCCCCCTTATATTACTAAAATCCCTTTCTCTAATAGTACCACTTCCAAGATTACACTTGATCTTGGTTTTGTTGCTGGGGTTTACCAATATCAGGGATGTCGGGTGGAATACGCACTGTACTGATTTCAGTACAACTTATTTAGAAGAGGGGGAAGCTTTTTAACTAAAAAAAAAAAAAAAAGCATTGGCTCTTTAAGGATGCTTGCTGGGTGTTGTGGTGAAGGCAAATGGGAGCTGACGTCATGTCCGGCTGGCTGCGAGTGGGAAATTAGCTTGAATGGAGCAATCGTTAACAGATAGGAGTGCGAGCGGGAAACAGATCAGGAAAGTATGGAGCAATCAGGTAAGGAGAGTATGTGTGAAACAGATCGGGCTTGAATGGAGCAATCGTTAACAGATAGGAGTGCGAGCAGGTAATGGATCAGGTAAGGAGAGTATGTGTGAAATGGACCAGGAAATTGTGTGTGTGTGTGTGTGTGTGTGTGTGTGTGTGTGTGTGTGTGTGTGTGTGTGTGTGTGTGCGCGTGTGTGTGTGTAAATGCCCCCACATAATACAACAAGTGTTTAAGCTCAAACCCTGTACCTTTGCTTCAGGGTAAGAAGAGCCTAAAGTCCCTAACCACCACCATTTCTGAACTTTGTTCAGATTTTAATTTTAACAGTTGTGAGCTATGGTGAGAACTGAAGTTGTATTCCCCAGTTGTGGTGAGAAGTGAGAAGTGAAGTTGTATTCCCCCATTACTATTTTTGTTGTTTGTCCAGGTTTTTTGTGCTAAGGTGTGAAGTGAGAACTGAATTTGTATTCCCTCATGATTGGCTTTGTTTGTCCAGGTTTTTTGTGCTAAGAGGTTGAGAGCTATCTAATAGCCATTAAGTTTCAGTCTTCCTATTTTTCAAACTGCTGATTTAGCATAGTGGTATGTTGCTCTGACTGTAGTGTATATGGTTCTGAGTTCAAGACATGCATGGTGGTAACACAGCATTTTATTCTAGCAACTTTCCAAAATTATACAAGCAATGTTTAAAATGTGTCCCTGGTTTTTGTGCTTTTGTCCCCCCCCAATAAATGTTGGCTTTTTCCAGATTTCTTGTGCTGCAAAGTTCAGAGATACAGCTGAGTGTCGAGTACATTTTACAAGGAGCTGAGAGCTGCAGGGGAACTAAAGTTTAGTGCTGCTTATGCTGAGTCTGCTTATAATGTTAATAGCACAACAGGTAGAGAACTTGCTTTTGATGCAGAAGGCTGTGGGTTCTTCTCCCACAGTAGGTAGTTGCATTGCTGATACTGTACTGTGTTGTAAAGGGGGGTGGATGCTGTAGTCCTTTTTGGCGAAGATATCGAGTAGTAACTATGAACCTGTTATCAGTTTGCCATCCATTCCCTATTGCAATATTACTAGTATATCACTTTTTTAATGCAACATAGGCAATTTATTCCTCAAGGGCAACAGTCACTTTATTTGTAGATGAAACAATGAAATATAAAGTTGTTTTCTAGCAGCAGCCTCTTCATTAGTTACAGATTTCTTTAATGTGGAATTGTGTAGATGGCTTTTACTAGTTAAGAGATTGTGCATATTTACTGATACTGGTGGACTGTAGAAGTTTGAGTAGACTTTTATGATGGAAATGTTCTGAATTGGGCTGTTTTGTCATTATTGGTGCATGCATTTTGTTTCATTGTTTACTGGAAAAATGTTCAAAACAATAAATTTAAAATGCTCTCTAACAACTATACTGTATTGTACAAGGAATATAATTTAATACAATCAGGAAGGTGTATCAAAGAGCACGTGTATGTTCCATGTGCAAGGGGCCTATGATTTGAAAACAGCACAAAGTTAATCTTTATCTGCCACTGGCAAAATGTATTTTCTTTGAATGTGGGTTTCAATGCTGTTTCGATGAATGTGACTTTCAAGGGCAGAGAAGTTTTAATGCTAAGTCTAGTTTCATTGTGAGACTGCATTGCTTTGTTTAGCAGATATTTATTGGTGTTCGTGCTGTAAAATGCAAAATAAAACTTTTCTGGCAAATCATTTAGGAATGAAGTCACTAAATAATGACAGACATTAAGTTACAGACGTCATAACCTTCAGAAAAATGCATACTAAAGCAAGACCTGTTATTCTATCAACTGTCTTAAGTTTATACAAGATCAATTTTTAGTACTGTTTGTATGTTCCCCCAATATATTTGACCTTGTCCAGATTTCCTGCATTAAGAGGTTGAGAGGTACATGCAAATAAATCGCTTTATAGAATTAGGAATATCCAAACCTCTCAACTGTCCCCACTTTTGGCTCAGAATGTTGCTCCCCCTAATAATCCCTCCGTAAAATAGCAATTTTGGAAGAAAACGTGGAGGCTTTACAATTATAAATAACTAATGATCAGAGTTATACATTACTTTTATTTCAGAAATGCATGTAGATTCTCTAATTTTGTCAGCTGCTCAAGTTAACAGTGCTCATATTAAAATGGTGTCCCTTCTTTGTCAGGTTCTCAACTGTATTGTCTGGCAATTTTATATTTTTTCATCACATTTTTGGTCCGTTTTTCATAAAATTGTGGTTTTCTGGCAAATTAGTGGCAAATCATTAAAGACTGAAGTTAGAAAATAATGGCAGACATTTGAGTTTCAGATTTCATACCTTTCAGAAAATTCGTACTACTGCAAGACCTACTACTATTCTATTATCTTTCTAAATTTATAAGGGCAATATTTAAAAAAAATGTCTTTATTTTTGGGCCTTTGCTTCAGTTTTATTTATGGGTTTGTTGCTGTAAGAGGTTGAGAGGTATGCGTGTGTGTGTGTGTGTGGTAGGTAGCATACCTCTCAACTGTCCAAATTTTGCAGAATGTCCAGATTTTTGCCCCATATTTTTTGCCTGTTCCTCATAAATTTTGTGATTTTCTAGAAAATCATTGAAGGCTGAAGTTGCTAAATAATGACACATTTGAGTTTCAGACTTCATGTCCTTTAGAAAAATTCATACTAGCACAAATCCTTTTATTCTAGCAACTTTCTCATACTAGCACAAATCCTGTTATTCTAGCAACTTTCTAAGCTCACGAGAGCATTATTTAATATCTGTCCCTGTTTATTTTAGGCTTTGTCCATATTTCTTGCACTAAGAGGTAGGTTGGGTGTGTGTGTGAATGAAACACCCTAGTTAGGGGTAGCAGGTGGTTAGTAATTTACTCAAGCTCAAAACCTGTACCTTAGTTACAGAAAACAAAAGCCTGAATCCTCTACCCCAACTACCATGCTGCATTTTTCAAAGAACTGACTTTCAGGTTCATTTTCAATTCAAGGAACCGAGTTTGAGTGAATCTATACTATATTACTGAAGAGGCATTACAGCAAATGCCTCTTCATCGATACTAAAAGAGCGAACCATGAATTACGAGAATGGCCGTAGCTTGGCTGAGGAGGGGGGTAGCAGTTTGAGAGCTGTTAGTACAAATTTGAAAATCCTAGCTACACCCCTGACCAATATAGGACATTTTGTTTTGGGGGGGGAGAAATATATAATGTGTTATGATTTGCTCTTAGTTGTAATTCACAGTTTTATGAGTCTCTGTTTTGTGGTGTTCTTTTTTGTATTTAACCTTTCATGATCAAATAATGTGTGTGTGTGTGTGTGTGTGTGTGTGTGTGTGTGTGTGTGTGTGTGTGTGTGTGTGTGCACACATGTAACTCGAAAGGTAGAATGCACACTTGGTAAAAGATTTTTATGGGTGTAAAAAAAGAGAGAATGCACAAATGATTGATTACTCATTTGAGGGAATCATATATGGTTGAATTTTATTTTATACAGTGTAGGTAAGCAGGAGTATGCAGGAAAATTAATGTTTGAATGAAAAGTGGTTGTGAAGGTGTGCAAGACTGTTATGGCAGTTGTTATGAATATGCAAGTGTTCACAAGTTAAGGTAAGAAGTCAGAGGTTAGGGTAACAGTAGGGGTTGGATAAGGGGATATAGATTCAATGTTGTGCATGTTTTGTGTTGTCTGTGTTCTGAGTCCTTTTGTCTTGAGTAGTGGTACCGTTAGGAAAAGGTTTAGTAATGTAATGTGTAAGGTTAGAGGTAGGGGCAGGAGTACGGTGAGGGTAACAAGATCCTTTCACATGTGTAAGATGGTGCGGGGGCAAACCTTAACCCTACACAATACATTAGTAAAAACTCTTTTGCTAACTGTATCAGTACCAAGATTACACTTTATCTCAGTTTTGCAGCTGTGGTTTACTGATATAGAGCTTTTTTAGTTGTGAGAAAAGTATTCAATGTTTATGATTCATCCTTATGAGTCATTCAGTGTTTAGTGATTCTCTCTCTTTTTTGAGGTTTCAGCCTTTTGTGATGTTTTATATATATATATATATATATATATATATATATATATATATATATATATATATATATATATATATATATATATATAGAACCACTACTAAATCCCAAAAACCCAAACTACTGACGCCCAAAATCCCGAGACCAAATACCCGAAACACTAAAATATCAAAATATCAAAACCGAGAAATTCAAACAACCGAAAGCTACACTCAACATACACCACACACATACACATACACACACCGTCCCCCAGAACACAAACACACAAACCTAAACTACAGCTGCACCCCCCACACCCCCCTACTTAAATATTCTAACTCCAAGGTCACACTACATACACAAATGCATGAAACACCACCACACACCTACATTCCCCTCGCACATACACATCACAGTCACAACACACACTTACACACTAAACCTTAACCAACACATTTAAACATAGATACTTCCCTGACTTTCAACCATATTGCAACACCAGAAGTGCGAATGTCAAACTCCCAACGATCGGGATTTTGAAATTTACACTTCTGGTCTTTTGGTAATTAGGGGTTTCGGCTATATAGTCTTGAAAGTTTGAAATTCGGTATTTCAAACTTTCGAGATTATGTAGTGATTCCATATATATATATATATATATATATATATATATATATATATATATATATATATATATATATATACATACACACACACACATATATAGTATTAACTACAACATGGCGCAATCTCAGAGAGCAGGGAGAAAGTAAAGAACAAGACACACACCTTCTTGCCTTTGAGTCTGGCTATCATGGCAGGACAGCAGCAATCTTTTACCTTTGATGTTCTGATCATCAGTCAACTACTTGTTTACATACAATAGTGCTCCCAGGAAAGTGTCCATGCTTAAAGGTTTGCAGACTAATGATGCCATTAGGATTATGGACCTTTGTCTGACTGGGAGCCAGTTAGCTTTTGCTAGGACAGATCAGTGATGTTTTCTTTGAGATAACAGGGTTATAAGTCTGCAGATATTATTTGATGTATTTTTGGGGTTTGGTTAAGTTCTTTTTTGTGGCTTTAGCAATGATAATAAGTTCATATTCTAATTATGAAAGGAAGACTTCTTTGTCTATAGCTATTATACCTTCTGAAGAAAGACAAATGGGAAATATTTTTTAACCAGAAGAGTAGTTTGTTCATCTTGGGTCTAGTTATGGGTTTGGCATTTAAGTTAAGGCTTTTTGAGCCATATTCACAGTTATCAATAATGCTGGATAATTTCATTTGGATTTTGAACCCTATGGAGAATAGCCCAATTGTTTTGTTATTTTGGCTAGTCTTTGTGGTGTACAAAATAGCATGCCCATGGTGTTATATCTATATACTGTTTTTTTTATTTTATTTTTTTAGTAGTACCTCAGGGAGACAGACTGTGCCATTAAAACAAAGCTAAGAAAATAATCAACTAACAAGATTAAGACATTAAAAGAATGTTATTCTTTAAGATCTTGATCAGATCAGTACTATAACCAACAGAGCATGTGGTATTCAATGCTATAGCACAAGAATAACATAGGCAGATTCAAATATTTTCATTTCACTGTTAAAGGCTATAAACTAATCTGTTTGATAAGCATTTAAATGCAATTGTAGGGAAAATACACTGCAAAATACTGTTATTCACCTAGAAATACATATAGATCATAACTATGCTGCTAAATAGTATACTGCAAACTTCACACACTAAAACATTTTTTAGGTAATATATAATGCAGTCATTATCCAATAAAGATTGTAACAGAAAATCTATAGCACACATTAATACTGCAGTGTTTCCTGACAGACTCTGATGTATGCAGGTAAGGATTACACATTTTATGCAGAACATTTCTTCCTCGGAGACAGAAATGAAAAAAGGGAATGTGTATTATCTATATGAATAGAGAGAATGACTTTTGCTTTACCTTGCATCTTTAGTGTATTCCAGATGTACAGAGTGGAGATCCCCACAGGAATCAACATCACAGCCAACTACAATCTGAAGGAACATACATACAGAGTTAGAAATGAACATAAGTTAATGGGAAAGAATATTGTTTCAGGTGCCTCACTAGCAGATATTACTTGAATATCTGTGTAAAATATATCACAGATAGTGCAGTAGTATCTTTACTGTTCTTAACAATTGTTAGTGGAGTATATGTGTGAAATTTATGGAAACTTTTGCTATACAGTCATTCTTTTTAACATTTATTACTCAAGTAACTGTTTAACAGGGTCTATGTCAGAACAACGAAAAATCAAACTATCAAACGCTCACATGAGCGAATAATCAGGAACTCAAAATTGCTATTGTAGGGGGCTGCGCCCCCCATACCCCCCGCTAAATATATATTTCTATTCCGAGATCGCACTACAGTGAGGAAAGGGCAAATATTCCAATCTTCACTCTACTGCATTCCCAAAAAATCAATATCGAATTCCTGATTTTTTGCTCATGTGAGCGCTCGATATTTTACGTTTTCGTCGTTCTAAAGTAGACCCGTTTAAGATATATGGTACTTAAATCAGACATTCAATTTTATATTTTTACTCGAATATCTGTGTAAAACCTATGGCAACTACTGTAATACAAGTCCATTGTTGAGCTTAGCAGTTTTATTGCTTATTTCTGCAAAGGATGAATGCAACCACTACACATTTCATTTGTATCATTTATATAATCAAAGAGTATGCAAAATTGCACTTACCCATGACAGTAGATGTTCACATTCCTCACTGCTGCAGTAGCCTATGAGTTGTGTCTTATCAAAGACAAAGCAACTGACCAGCTTCCAGAAGATCTGGCTCCCACCCATATCTTCACTTTGACTGCTGATTAGTTAGCCCTATTGAGTGAAATCAGCACCGTGTAGAATTCTTAAGGATTTTCTTGCCCAAAAGTAAAGAAGGAGTGTTCTCCTCCTGAACGTCTAAAAGATATAAACAATAACAAATACCTTTATATTCCAACAACTAACTATAAATGGAAGTAGGGGATGATGGGTGGGTAGGGTTACTCCAGCAATGAGGAATTTGAACATCTACTGTTATTTGTAAGTGCAATTTACACAACTGTACTAGGTTCATCATTCTCATTGTTGCACCTATGGGTTGATTACCAAAGCCTATCTGAAGGACAAAGGATATGGATCCAGAAGCCCTGGAGAATGGTCCTAGCAAAACCTGCCCTCGACACAGAAAAGGAATCAGGTTTGTAATGCTTTGTAAAAGTATGTACAGAGGACTACATAGCTGCCTCTACAATATTCCTAGAGTTCTCCCCTTTCCAAGTTGCCATCAAAGATGCCAAGGCTCTAGTAGAATATGTCTTAATATTGCCCAGTACAGGTTTACAGTGGTGGGAATAACAACGGGCAATAGCTGAGGACAACCATCTTAAAATAGTCCATTTTGATATGGGGTGTCCTTTCTTTGTCCCAGCATAAGAAACAAATAGCTGATCTGCTTTTCTAATGGACTTAGTTCTGTGAAGACAGTACCTAAGCTGCCTATGCATATCCAGAGTATGTAGAATCCTTTCTTCCAGGTTCTTGTGATCTGAGTAAAAAAATTGGAGATTGATGGCTTGACTGACAGTAAACGTTGAAACCGGCAACCACCTTTATAAGAGGGTTTGGTTCTTAATGACACCCTACCTCCTATTAAAAAAGATGGCACATAAGGCTAACTTACCATGAGAGGTTGCAACTCAAATAGTATTCTTGTAGATTTCAAAGCAAAGAGAAGGACAGCCATGAAATATACCTGAACTCTGCTTGATAAGCAGGTTCAAATGGAGACATGGTTAACTTTTCCGGCTCAAAGTTAAGATCACAAGTAGCAGAAACCTGTTCACATAAAGGTATCAGGCATGTTCAATTGTCTGTTTTTAAAGGATACAAGCATATCTATTTGAGGTGTCCCAAACAATTGGATGAATTTCTGGAAGCTCCCTTCATTCAAATTCCATTCATGAGGGTCTGTCCTCATCTTGCTCAGCTTGTCTGCCACTATGCTTTTCCTTGAAGGAATGTAAGATGCTTGGAGGATTAAAGAGTCCTGTAGATCTACCTCTCAAGCCATCACAGCCAGCCTACACAGAGGGTATGACCTGGTACTCCTGTGTTTGTTTATGTACCACATCTCTGCAGTGTTCTCTGTAATCACCTGAAGATGTTATGGTGACCATAGATAATGAAGATATTTAAGGCGTAGATCACAGTCAACATCTCTTTGACATTTATGTCCTTTGATCTGTCTGAGGAGTTCTACAGACCTTGCACCTTTACCTCCATTGAAACTGCTCCCCAAGCAAACTCTGAGGTGTCTGTGCTCACAGACTAGCTTGGGGCTTGAGGAGAAAATGGTAGACCTGGATTTGCCACTGCTCAACACTGTAGTTTCTTTTTGACAAAATCCAAAATTGGAATGTAAAATCCCAGGAGAATGCAAATGTTGGGTCCTTGTGTTTTTTTGAAAACACTGAATCTTTCTCACATGTAACCTGGCTACAGGAATCATGAGAATCATAGAAACCATGATCTCTAGGAACCTGAGTTACTCTCTTGGCTGAAGTCTGAAACTGATTGGAGAAGCTCAGGAAAGTTTCCCAATAAAAATCCACCATCTCCTGTGGCAGAAAACTTTTTTTGTTGACAAATGTCTAGAAGACACTCCATTAAGACAATCCTATATGATGGGATCAAGGAGGAATTCTGAACATTAATTTGGAATCCCAGATAGGTTAGAAGAGAAGAAACTCTACATTTGAGAAAAGACTCTGCAAAGATAAGTAAATAATCTAAAGAAAAAAATATGTGAATGGCATTCAGTTTGCAATCAGTGATGACTGGAGTTAGATACTTTCTAAACACCTTTGGAGCTGTAGATAACCCAAAGGTAATGCAGAGAACTGATAATGTGGTCCAAACACAGAAAAGCTAAGACATTTCCTGAAGTCTGTGGATACGAGGATGTGATGATAGGCATCTTTTAGAATGTTACTATAAAACTCCCTTAAGGAATGAGAGGTAATAAATTTGAAAGGGCCGACATCTTGAATTTTGGTTCTTTCACATACAGATTTGAAAAAAAAAGATCTAGAACTATTTTTCAAGAAAGCTCTCTTTTCAGAGCTGAATGATGAATGACAGGTTTATTACAGGCAGCATCAAATACATCCTCCAAAGCTGACTTATTACAGTATAATGAGGCATTGGTTCTATGACTCTTAGGTTAAGTAAGTGCTGAAGAACATTTAAGAAAAAACTGGTTCTGAGGATGGAGAGGAACTCCCTTGAAAGGTGGCATACCTCAACTGTCCAGATTTTAATGAAATGCCCAGATTTTTGTCTCATATTTTTTGGTCTGCTTCTCATAAAGTAAATGGTTTTCTAGCAAATCATCGAGGACTGACGTCACTAAATAATGACATACATTTCAGTTTCAGACTTCATACACTTCAGAAAATGCATGCCAATACAAATCCTGTTATTCTATCAACTTTCTAAATTTAGAAGAATATTTAAAATCTGTCCCTATTTTTGGGCCTTTGTCTCCCCATTATTTTAGGCTTTGCCCAGATTTCTTGTGCTTAGAGGTTGAGAGGTATTTTTTATCCAGTGCTGACACCCTGTTGAAGCACTTTTAGCACCCAGGAGTCTGAAACAATTTGTTCACAAAGGAGAATGCAGAGAGGCAGTTTCTGGGACAGCTTTAGAGAGAGAGGGCGAGAGAGGGGCATAACGAGTTGGGAAAAGAATGCTGGTACAGTCATTCTGAAATACTAGACTGTACCTTTTTGGAAAAAAATCCTAATTTTTTGTTATTCCCCTCCTGCCCTTTCTTTTTGATTTCTAGTTTGTAATGAGAAGGCAGGGATTGTTTGTTCTATTTTTTAGAAGAAAAAGAGTATTTCGGAAATTAATATGGGGGAAGGGCCTGAAAAATCTCAGAAAACTTCTTGTATTAACTTCCCTCTCTCATAAAATTGTTTGAGGACCTGAGTAGCAGATGGACTAAACACAACTTCCTTATTTAAAACTGAATTTAAAATTTTGGGCTTTACTTCATCAGAAAATGTCTGATCATGTAATCAGATATATCTCCTCAACACTGTAGCAGTTGCAGTGACCCCTGACACAGTATCTTCACAATCATCCATACTCTTTAAGGTGTGTTTTGACACAAGAGAAAGATTAGAAACAACTGAATTTAGACAGGAATAGGAACTACATTCGGGAGGAAGTGTAGCAGATAAATCTTTCAAACTGTCTGCACAGAAAACAATAAACTTAGAAGAAGAAAATATTCTATTATGAAATGTGTCCAACGCCTTTCTTTCTTTCTACACAAGGGAAGGAATGGAGGAAGCCAACTCTATTTCTAGCTGGTGAAGATGTAGAAACAGCTGCAGGGCAGACCCAAAGTGGGAGAAGACATTTTTGTTAGTTTGAGAAACTTTGAAAAGTCTATCTATCTTTTTCAGAACTGAAGGTTGAGTGTTAGGGTTATTACAGGCAACATCAAATATGTCCTCCAAAGCTGGCATAGTATGAGGAGTGGGAATATAATGAGGCATATCTACTTGCAACATACAATATCTCCTCAAATCAGGGGAACATCCACCTGTTCCCATAAAAACACCTCATTCATTCAGACTATTGTCTGGGAAAAGGAAAATTCCTCCAAGGGGTTGTGAGGACTAAGTCTCCTCTGAATTATAGAATTGGACTTGATAATCTGTAGAAGAAGCACTGATTTTGTCTATTTCAAAATCCTCTGAATATTTTGCTCATGAATTTATCTACAGGCATTATTCTTAGGTAAGGATTTATGAACATCAGGATTAACATCCTGTAATAATTGTCTGGCTAGGGTAAGAAAATCATATTTTCTAACAGACACATTGTCTTCAGATGAAGAGTGTTTAACCTTTTGTTTTTTCTTTGGGGAAAATAAGTTTGGATGAAAACTGACTTACAGAAAGTGCTTCTGCCCTGTCAAGAGTTCTCTTTCCCCAGCTATCCTGAGCAACATCTCCCAGAGTGCTTCCTGACCCATAGAAGATGGTTCTCCCATACCCAGACTGGAAACTAGAACAGTCAAAAAGAATGCAGCTGACACCCGGTTTGTGGTGACTAAAAGGACTAGACCAGAGGAAGCTAGAGAGGTACGTGAGTGGTCAGAGGAATGACAAATGGCCACTATAGATTCACCCACTATTGGCTGAGGAGTTGACTGTCAAAAAGGGCTCTTTGGTAAGTTGTTTGTTTTCTTTCTTGATACAGTGGAGGATGGAACAGCAGGAGCAGGGTAAGTATTCATGCTGTAACCAAGGAGGAGGTCTAAAAAGCAGTACACATTGCTGGAATGAATCGGTCAGAAGATAACCTGGCAAAAAGTGTACGCAAGAAGCACACTTACACTTACACTCAAATACACAGTTCTTCTTTTCCAGTATTTCATAAGTAGCATGCTAAAATCCTGTCAGAAACCCTTTTTGCAAATAAATGTAGACTGACAGAAAAAAATTCTTGGTACATTGTCACAAAGTGTACACAAGCATGGACATACCTAGTAATGACTGCCTATTCAGAACACATCCTGGCTGTAAACATTGATGAAAAAATACACAAAAGTTTATGCAAGCAGTACATTTCCTCATAAAAAACAGCCTCCAAGACATTTATTTCTAAAAATAGCTGTCCCTGACAGGAAACTTATGACACTCAAAAGAATATCAGGATTCTTACACAGGAAATACCACTTAAAGCCCTAATTTAAAAATATATTTTGTTCTTAAAAAAAAAATAGTAAATCTGCGAAGAAGGCTTCCCCACTGAGGATTTATCTGCTAGAAATGAAGTTAAAAATGGCTGGAGCTCCTGTGATGTCTCTGAGCTGCTTCTTTACAAGGTGGCAAGAAAGCATTGAAGAAAGATCCATTCTGAGTGCTTACTTCTCTCCATAGAGTTGTAAAATCAACAGTCAGAGTGAAGGTCTGGGAGGGAACATGAGCATTTGGAAGCTGCAGCACTGAGAATGCTGAACAGCAAATGGAAACAATAGTAATCATGTAGATGTAGTTAAGGTAGCAAAACGTCAGTAATCGAATCATATGTACTAAAGCATATAGTTTTAGCAACTCTAAAAACAGCATGACTTTTATATTACATGCAATATTTTAAGTAAATTAAAAATCATATGAATCATATGCTGTTACCATTAGTATGATTTCAAACAATACAAATCTGTTGGTTTACTTTGAATTGCAACATGTATCCTGGTTGAACAATGAGTTCCCTGGTGGACAGGATGTTGTGTGCCTTGTCCTGCTTCTTATTTGGCCAGTAGAGATGGAATGATGGGTTACCACAGAATCCTGCAGTCCGCACTGCATTGGGATAGAAACTCCAGTTCTCATCATGAGACAATCCTTCTGTTTGTATAAGGATAAAGAAGCACACATTATATAAATAATTGTTGCAATGACTCGGATATTTTAAAACTCAAGTAATACCATGAAACTATATTCCCATGTTTTCATGTAAAGGTGAGTAGACTGTGCGTGTGTCTGCATGTGTGTGTGTGTGTGTGTGTGTGTGTGTGTGTGTGCGTGTGTGTGTGTGTGTGTGTGTGTGTGTGTGTGTGTGTGTGTGTGTGTGTGTGTGTGTGTGCGTGTGTGTGTACATTTTTTGAGGACCATTTGCTCACACTCATAATTGTTCAGAAATATAAACATCAATATGCACAGTGAGGTATTCCTAGGAAACAACTGTCCAAGCCCTGGGACTGCTAACAGATTCCCTCTTCTTTTATCAAAACTTTATTGAATAATATTTTCTTTACGTATATATATATATATATATATATATATATATATATATATATATATATATCTGGGATCCGGACACATGCTCGACTAGCATATGTCCAAATCACAAAACATCGAATACACATACACGAAAGTGCTTAACATCGACAACCGCTTCCGTGTATGTGTGCCTGTTTTGTAGATTGGACTACAGTGCGGGTAAGGGAAACTTCTCTTTTCCCCACTGTAGTGCGATCTCAGAGTGAGAATAATAAAGTAGGGGGGTGTGGGGGGTGCAGGGGGGTGAAGCTTACCTGCAGAAACGTAGATTTTATTTTTGAACTACACATACATGGAAGCGCTTTTCAATGTTAAGCGCTTTCGTGTATGTTTGTTCAATGTTTTGTGATTCGGACATATGCTAGTCGAGCATGTGTCCTAGACCCATATATATATATATATATATATATATATATATATATATATATATATATGTATGCCTTAGTATGTCACAAGCATAAGTCATCTGCTTTTTCATTGGTTCTCCCTGGCATAGAGTAGATCTAGTTATCTGCAAAAAACTGTCAGACAGGGGAAGTTCACGCTACAGTTTTGGTGAAATAAAATGTTGCAGATCTGAATATGTCATTTATAACTCATAATTGATATCTTGAAAGGCCCATGAGGTTGTTATTGGTGGCAAGCAGCTGAAGCAGGTTTGCATGCAGTGCACTGCCTGCCAATGAAGCTTTTCCTACACTAAGTCTGCTATGGATGCAGCTTTAGTTGCAGGGTACTTATACTTCTAGGATCCTTAGGCACATGGCTTGTTTTCTGTCTTTGTAAGCTGTCTACCAGTGGTAGTGAAGGAATCATATGTCCTACCTCAGCAATTACTGGTCCTTGTGCATGTTCTCATATTTACATAATCCTTACTACTAACATCTGCTTCTGTGGGCACTTCCTCCTCATATGGCACACACATCTGATGGTGGGTTGGGGCATGTGGATGCGGGGTCATCTACAACACTATTATGGTTTGACAGCTGTACCCATGCAAGGCAGTGCTCTGTAATGCTACATTTCTAGTATATTCACATACCTCTTTTCTAGTCTTAATTATGAAACAGCAGTAATGCTCCTCACTGAATTGGGAGCAGGTTGTGGCAAAGGGTATGACAGCACTTATGCCCATTTTGACCGCAGTGATACCCACTGTGAGATATCTTTTGCCAGTCTTCAGATCTGCTTCATAAACAGCATATGTGTATGGTACTACCAATTCTGTGGGATCACTTTATTTCTCAGTAAGCATATATAACTGTTAGTTATTTCTTGTGTTGAATGCTACTCTGTTGTCGTAACATGGGAGTTATCTACATGAAGCAGCTATCATAACTTTCCATATATGCATCTATATATATGTGTGTGTATATCACATTGTGGAACTGTGATGGTGCAAGACTGCTGAGGCTTTGTACTGTACTGCCTGCTTTGGATGTGCCTGTGTTTTTACTGAAGGTCAGGAAATTACTCATTTTTCATGCTTTCTTAATCCTTCTGTGTTATGAAGCTGGGAATAAGAAAACTGATCTATGTAGGCTGTGTAGATATAGGTTCATAGGTGTGTACTAGGCTAATGGCCCTGGAGCCTTTACAAGCCTAGCCCATAGGATTACCCTGGCATCATGCCACCCAACCTTAGTTCCCAGTCCCTTTGTCGACTAGAGCCACTGGAGTGATCCGTGGGGTGAATTTTCTATTTCCCATCCACTCATCAAGATTTCTTTTGAAGAGAGCCAGTGAGGTGCTCTGTTTGACATTTATGGGAAGTATATTCCATAGCATGGGCAGTCTCTGGGTTATGAACCTGTCTGCCCAGCATGTTCTGTTGATTGTAGTAATGATGTAGAGGTCTCTTGACTATGTGGTATGGAGGGATTGGGATTTCTTTAGATGTAGCATTTCTAACAGCACTGGGTCAGACATGGCTTTGCAAGTCAAGCAGAGATCACCTCTTAGTAGGCGATATGAGACAGAGAATAGTCTGGATATAGTATGGATGAGCATCTGAACAAATGGGCACCAGGAAAAGCACAAAGACTATCATAGCTAATGCAGAAAAGTCACCAAGCAAGTGCCAAGTGATAATGGCTTCTAGCCACCTTAAAACAACAATACAGATCTGTGCCTTTGAAAAGTTTCTTACTACATCAGTTCTTGGTGTCATGTAGTATTCAAGCCTTTGTGGTCTGCTTTAAAAATCATATCTCAAACAGTGAAAAATTAGCTTAGTGGAAATAGTCACCTTTTACTTAAACTGCTCTCCCCACTTCTATCTTACTTCACACTTTTAACATTACACCTAACTGGCTGACCATCATTCATAGTGTTACATTATTAAAAAGTCTAGTGAAAAGGGGTAACTTTGCATATTACACTGTGTGAAAATAACACTATTCCTTTAAACTATGCAAGTGGCTTCTGTGATCTACTCATTATGATACCATAATTTCAGGATGACTCACTGGTGTTCCTTACTTACCATCATCAAATGTGTCCACCAGCTGACTGGGATTAATTTCTGCTCCACCAATTAGAATGTTCTCTAAAGCCCACTGAGCACGATCGGAATCTGGCTTTACAACTCCATTGGCTACAGTGAAAGGCTGCCACCAGCGTAGTCGTGTTGTATTGGATTGAGCACGTTGAGGTAAGAGAATATAGTCATAACGGACTGAAGTATACTTTTGGTAATCCAGTTCATGAAGCAAATCCCATGAAATACCTGTCAATAGCAAAAGATAGTTAACTATGACTTAACTTTAGAAGGCACTCATTATCTTAAATATTACCATTTAAATCATTCTGACAGAAGGCCTACAGAAACACTCAATGTGATCACAATGATACAGCTTTGAAAGCCAAGACATTTTCTCTTTGATTGAAGCCACAAACATAAAAGAAGACAGACTTGATGCTACAACCCAAAAGGCAAATGAAGTCCTGGAGATAAACAGCTGTTCCCTAGGTAGGAAATGCACATTTTTCATAATATGCTATTTACTTGTGATGAATCTATGAAACATGTTTTTATGAGTCCTGATAAACAGCTTCACTGAAAACCAGAGCCAGATCATGGTCAAATGGGGTGATAGGCAGGCTAATGGAGTGGGTCCCCCACAGCAGCCCCCCCAGCCACTGCAGTGTCCCATTACGTGGCTATTTCTCCCGAGTTACCATAAACACTGTTCAAGCTTTCAGCGTGCACACTATTTTCTTCTTTACTTTTACAATGATTATAGATATTAGGATTTAATTTAAAACCCTTATTTCAACTCTTATAGCAAGAACACTGATAGACATTTGCTAAACATAACAACACAGTCTCCCAATGAAAACAAGCTTGGCATTAACAGTAAATTTCTCTGCCCTTGAAACTCACATTCATTGAAATGGCATTGAAACTCACATTCAAAAAATACATCTTTCCAGTGGTGGATTAAGTTTACCTTCGGGCTGTTTTCAAACCACAGGCCCTTTGCACACATTTTTAGGACCATGCATACATGCGGGTGTTCTTTGATTCACCTTCCTGATTGCTTTAAATTATATTCCTTGTAAAATACAGCACCACTTGTGTGTTTTAAATTTGTAGTTTTGAGGATTTATGTATTAAACAATGAAACTGAACATATGAACCAACAATGACAAAACTGCTCATTTCTGTTATTACAATCTATAAATATCTGTCAATATGCACAATCTCTGTAGAAGTAAAAGTCATCTGAATAATTTCACATTAAGAGATCTATAACTAATGAAGACGTTACTGCTAGCAAACACTTTATATTTCAGTTTTTCATCTACAAATGTAGTGCCTATTGTTCTTGAAGAATAAATTGCGTATTTTACATTAGAAACAATTGGTAAGTGAGTAATATGGCAATAGAGAATGGATGGCAAACCAACAGGTGTATATTTACTAGACATCTTATCCAAAGGAGGACGCACTCCACCCCCCCTTAAAATACAACACAGTAGCAGCAATCCATATACATGCTGTAGGAGTAGAGTCTATAGCCTTCTGCATCAAATGCAAGTAGGCTTCCTGTTGTGCTGCTAACACTGCTTTCAGATTCAGTAGCACAGTGAGGACCATTTACTAAACCAAAGCGTTTTACATTGAAAGCTGACAGTAGCATAAGGACTATGGCAGATCGGGGACTCAAGGAAGTACAGGGTCCTAGACCAAGCTTTACGTTTAAAAACAATAAATCATTAAAGCATCAGCTCTGTTATAGACAATCGACTATATCTGAATATAGAATGACTGACTGGACTGGCACTTTTTTACGTCGAGCACGTAACATGTAAGTTTATTTGGACCACATCACAGGTTGTACATCCATTTACTAGAAATGTGATAGAGAGTAACTATTATGCAGACTGTAAGACTAGCTAACTTGTATACTACTTTCAATTCGTAGCTTGTAAAGCTTTTTATATAAGAAAAATGAACACACTGCTAAATGATAGAATAATGGAGCATAATGGTGAAATCAGGAATCTAAAATTAACTAATACCCTGGCTAACCATGTGACTTCTTATGGCAGTGAGCATTACTTCATATTTACAGTTCTTGAATTACTGAATGTAAATGCCATAGGTGGTGACCTGAGTAATAAGACAGAGTATAGTGAGCTAAGATGAATTTTTGAGTTACAGTGTAATAGGAGCCTTGGTTTGAATGAGCAGATATCTTTAAAACCGGTACTTAGGTCACAGGACCTTTTCACTAATGTGATTTCTTGTTTTATTATTTAAATTGATGGTTTTATATGAATTTTATGCAAAGGTCTGAAGAAGCAACATACGCCATGAAACCACTTACCTGATCTATTTCTTTTTTCTTTTTATTAAAATTTTGATGTTTTTACAGCCATGGTGGTCATTTACTTTTATTTGTTTTGAACTTTTTTTAAACATCCATCCAGGTATTGAAAGCTGTTATTTAGCTCCCTGTCCTCTCCTTCTAGACCAGTCTCTTATAACCTAGATTGACTGGCACCATATAAAACACAAGCATTACACTAGGATTAGTCATGCTACTTGTCCTGAAGGCAAAGTTTATGAAGCAACCCTTACTTTTTCTTATGGTGTACGAATGGATAAAAAGAAGCATTAAGTCCCAGCTGTTAGACAAAATAATAGGATAAAAACAAGTCTTCTTCCAGCCTTATGTTTCTGACATGCATTATTAAGGGTGCATTAATTCAGAAAACAGTAGTCCGCTGCAGATTTCATGTGCCATCATCAACTTATTTGCATAGTCCAAATACAGTAATGTTCAATTTGCATATTCAAAACCTATTTTGAAGCACTAGTACTACACGATGCCATTTAAATAAGCACTTTAATTAGCTAATGTGTCATTATGCATGGACAAAATAACATTAGCTCAGTCAAGACAGCAACTGCTGATCCAGCTATGCAAGTCAGAGTACAGAATTCAGAGATCCTGTGGGGGACAACTCCAATTTGTGAGTAACACAAACTCACTGCTGTTATTAGTTCATATTACACATCTTGAAGTCAGAAGAACGTGTCTGCAGCACTACTGGCGGTAGCCAGAGCAGAAGGAGAAAACAATGAAGTTGCCTTTGTAGCACTTTTACAGAGGCAAAACAGAGCTGTAAAAAAAATTTAGATGATTCTGACCCAAAGAAAGTTTTAAGGTATCCATGTCTTCTTACTGCAGGAGGAAAGTATACACACACACACACACACACACACACACACACACACACACACACACACACACACACACACACACGCACACACACTATATGTATTCCTTATTTTTACCCTTTTGTATCAATTTCTTGAACTATTATTCATGTTTCTTTCCATTGTTTGTGTTTTCCTTTAGCACAAACATTGCAACCATCCAGCTTTTAGTTTCAAGTAATATTTTTACATTTATTTTCTTACTACACATGTTTTTGAAAAGATTCTATTCCTCATGCAGAATAAACAACAGTACCTTTTTGCCCAGCCTGATTTTAGACTCCATCAAGTGCACTCTTTTTGTTTGATTTTGTTAATATATAATATATTCACTCATACTGGTTATAAATCCCCCTTTGGTATACATCTGTCAATCCACCATAACCTCTATACACAGCTACTAATCAAACATACATCAGCTGTACCTCAACTGCCAGCACTACATTTTCATTTAGAATATCTTCTCATTACTTTTTCTGTATTTCATCTTTATTTCCTTCTTTTTTCTTGTTCTTTGTTCAGTTACCTTCTTCCCTGAGACATTCTTTTGTGGCTAAAACTTGCCAAGCACAGGATTTTGGGTTTTACACCCTATTTGTTGCCCATTGACTGGAAGGTCATAGATTCAAAATGTGTACCTGAAATAATTCTATGTCATATATGTTTTCTGCAGGTAGGCCCTCTCACCTACAAAAGATGGAAAAGTAAGTTGTCATAAAAGTAAAATGCTTACAACGATACCATGCCATAGTATTCTTGATAAATTTTAGGTGCAAGCCATTGCTTTAAATTAACTGTGAGGCTCTGTTGTTCAGACTGCAGCTCTGGAGTTTATCTGTGCTATACAGATCCACAGGGTTATTTTGCACTTTCAACTGTATTTTTGCAATATTGCTAATTTTTTAAAACTGTTCTTGCTGATTTGTTGCACTGTTGTAGTATAGACTAGATTCAGACCTGTTGATTCTTGTTCTGTTTGTTAAATTGAGCACTAAACCAGGCTATTTTTTGTTGGAGAGGGCCCCTCTGCACCCTTGTGGTAGGAGAGTGCATTTAGGACTCATCTGATTGAAGTTTTCTGGCACAGAGCTCAGCTTTTTTATTGGTTAAATTGTTTAATTCAATTTGCTCAGTGTTTCTACATAAGCCCCGTATTTGGATGGGTTTGCAGTTGTTTTAAAAGAGCTACGCAGAGTTAGGTGACCTGCCACTGCTCTGCTCTATTCATCTGTTTACATGTAGCGCACCTCTGTGCACCATCGTGCACTACCGCGAGGGTAACTATTGGTGGTTAGAGAAGCAAAAACTTCAGTTTATTAATTTTTACTTAGCAGCTGCCCATGATCCGGCCGAGAAATCCTTAACTTGCACTTAGCTGCTCAGAGAGCATCTCAGCTGCACATTTTGCCTTTAAACAGTCCCAAAACCATCAAATCTACAATAGCTTCATACCATTTAGAGAACCTCCACTAGTATAGACCCTTTATAGAGCAGCCCATTAGTATAGACCCTGTTTAGATCACCCAGTTATACTACACCCCTCCATTTTCTTTCCCCACTGTGAAAACAGGATGTAACTTAGCATTATGGATGGTCAGTGTCTCTCCTTGTCTCCTACCAGCCTGATTGACATGGGTATCCTGAGGCAATGTAGCAACTGCCTCATGTACACTAACAACCCTCTACTCCTAAATCACCCAAGTACAATTTAGGAGAGATGCATCTACACTACGAATCTGGAATCCTTGCTCTCTCGCACACAGAACAGTAATACTGAACAGGATGTCAGCTCACATACTATGCCTCCTTTGCAAACCATGCACTCAACACATAAACACCTCACATGCTGAGGTACTCACCAGAAACCTACCTAAGCACCAGAGACCTTCCAAACACAAACATGCTACACCTAATATAACACCAACAGCACTCAAAACACATAAATACACAAGCACCAGTGTCTCACCAAATATGCCCTTAAAGCAAAGCGCATCTAAACCAAATTTTTCAGTCTTATGCGATTCCATTGTGAGACACACAGATGTCCCACTCACCAGGCTAGACATTACAGTCAGCTGTCTATCGGGTGCCAGGAGCTGTCAGATCACACATGCACTCAAGTCTCTCAGCAACAAGTACCATTATGACTCCATCATAGTTCTTGTTGGTGCAAATGACTTGAGATGTACCTCACTGGACTATATGAAGAGAGAAATTATTGAGTTCTATGAATATGTGTCCCAGGCAAGTGTGTCCCTAGCCTTGAGCAGCATCCTACCCTAACCTAGGATGATACCACAATATAAACAAAAAATGATTCACTTCAACAATTGGCTTAGCTTCTGAGGTCATTCTAAGGGGATCCAGTTCCTGTCAGTCTAGGATGACATGGTTGATAGGCCACTCTGTTTTGCCAGAGATGGCCTTCACCTGTCACCTGTAGGCTTTTGATTACTGGCTAAGGCACTTGCCTCTCCCATAATGCCTTTTTTTTTAGGCAGTGTTTCAAGAACAACATTTCCAATGTGAAAATATCACTCACAAATAAATTAAAGGTTATGCTGCTAAATGCTAGGAGTTTAAGTCAGAAACTGTGCTTTCTGGAAGAATGCCTCTCCTTGGAGAATCTTGATGTTTGTGCAGCCATAGAAACTTGGTTCAGGGCCACAGACAGTACCCCATCCTTGCAAAGCTACAAGGCATATCATTGCTGGAGCCTTCCTGTGTCCTGACAGATTGCTATTCAAACTATCTGGAGATATACAGAGCAAAGCATATTTTTTCTGGCACGTCAGAGTTGTGTACTGTTAATTGTTGCTTGACTAATTTTATATCATTGCTGGCTGACTTCAGAGTTGTGCACTGTTAATTTTGCTTCACTGTATAGTTTTACAGATCTCTGCTGAAGGTGTTGTTTTTCCCCTATCCACCTTCCCTATTCTTGTCTTGTTGTTTAAATTTGGAGGATTTTGCAGTTGCCCGCCCCCACTGTAGATGTGATCTGGGACACTCCCCCCCTTCTGCACTTGTTTTTAGTCATTTTTAATTTAATTGCATTTTTTTAAACTGTTTGGTCTAACATTGCTACATACTCGTGTGCTAGCTTGCACTGCACTTGAATTGTTTTTACTGCTGTTTTAGCTACTTTTCTGTATAAAAAAAAATCTAAGCCTGTTTCCTACCTTTCCTGTAACTAGTGTAGTCCAGATTCAGATTTGCTGTATCCAGGACTGTATGAAAGCTTCTGAGCCCCCCAAGCTTTCTGTGTTGGAGGGAAGCCTTCTAGCTTATCAGTGGGAGTGGTAAGCACTAGGTAACCTATCTGCCACATAAGGAGTGGTTCTGGCCCAGTAATTGTAGTTATTGGCAGTTTGGGCAGTTTTTCCATCTCTCTCAACTTTCTGATTTAAAAGCCCGCATGTTTCCCCCCTTTCCTGTAACTAGTTTAGTCCAGATACAGATTCTTAGTTTTAGCACTTGAATTTGCTTATTCGTGATCAGCACTTGTTCAGAACTTGTTGTAAGCACTAAATAAGTGACTAAGTACTACAGCACTCAACCTTTCTCATTACCTAGAGGAAAACAGTTTTGGTACTTACCTTCCTCACTTGCTTAGAGAAAAACAGCTCTTGTA
Source organism: Protopterus annectens (assembly GCF_019279795.1). Lineage (NCBI taxonomy): Eukaryota > Metazoa > Chordata > Ceratodontiformes > Protopteridae > Protopterus > Protopterus annectens. The sequence continues at coordinate 1,159,678,002 of NC_056745.1, forward strand.
CTCACTTTCCTCACTTATCTAGAGGAAAATAGTTTTTTGTTCAGGCATGTCCAAGGATCAGCTCCCAGTGTGTTTTCTCCTGTCTATCTGATGAATCTGGGCATCTTGAGGCAATGTAGAAATTGCCTCATGTACACAGACAACCCTCTCCTCCTACCACCCAATGCTACAACCTGTGAGTGATGCACTTATCTAGCCAAACTGGAGGTAAAGCTCTCTCCAACCAAGACTGAACTTGACAGTCAAGAGGAGAAGGTAAAAACTTGCACCATACCACACTCATTACATAGTCTCACTAAATCTACACCATTAAAATCCACACATAGAAACGCAAAAACATTCGCAGAGGCTCTCAGTAATAATCTGCTCAAGCAACAGAGACCTCCAAAGCAGAAATGCAAGCAACCCCCACCCCCAACACAACCCAAATGACACATAGCCCGCAGACTCAGTGTGCCACTCAACCACAGCCAATAAGGCAAAACAACATACCCAACACACTAGTCATAGGTGACTCTATAGTCAGGCACACTGATGTCCCACTCACCAGGCTAAACAAGGAGAAGGTTACTGTCAGCTGCCTGTCGGGTGCCAGGATCCGCCACATAACCCATGCACTCAGGTCACTCCACAACAAGTACAAATATGACTCTGTCATTGTCCATGTTGGTGTGAACAACCTGAGACATACCTCCCTGGACTACATGAAAAGAGACATGGAAGAGCTCTTCAATCTTGTAGCCCAGGCAGGTATGACCCTAGCCCTGAGTAGCATTCTGCCATCACCCAGAATGATACCGCAGTGCAAGGACAAAATGAATGACTTCAACAATTGGCTAAGCTTCTGGTGTCATTATAAAGGGATACAGTATCTGTCTGCCTGGGATGCCATGGTTGACAGACCATGATGCTTTGCCAGAGATGGCCTGCACCTGTCACCCCTGGGATTTCGGATACTGGATAAGGTTCTTGCCTTGTCTATAGTGCCTTTTTTAGGCAAGGTTCAAATGACAAATTCACCACCATAACAGGAACAGGCAAGCAAAAACTGAGGGTGATGCTACTCAATGCTAGAAGTCTAAATCTCAAAATGCACTCACTCGAGGCACTCCTTAAAATGGAGAACATCGATATCTGTGCAGTGACTGAGACCTGGTTCAAGGCTCCAGAGAACACCCCTGCACTACCAGGCTATAACTCATACCACACTTTTCGGCCATGTAAACTGGACTGGAACACCAAAGGCAGAGGTGTGTCCATATTCATTAAGGATACCCACACCTCCAAACTAGTTGCTCAGCATAATGCATCCAAGGTTATCCAAGTGCAACTAACTCTGGGCAAAACTGCAATCCAAATTGTAGCTTGCTACAGATCCCCACCATGCCCCAGGATTCTCACTCCTCTTTTCTTGATGTACTGGAAAATACTAGGGTTCAACCAAACACCCTAATAATGGGTGATTTCAACTACCCCTCCATTAACTAGGAAAACTACTCATGTACCAACTCCTTCACTCAACGCTTTCTGGAATTCATAAACTCCAGTGCCCTGGATCAACTTATCCACACCCCCACCAGGGGCAACAATATCCTAGATCTAGTTATTACCAACATGAGTGACCGGTGTTCCACATCTGAAGTCAACGCCTCATTAGTCCGATCTGACCATAAGCTAATCACCCTAGATATCCACATCCTGCCCCCACCCCCATTAAGGAAACCACAATAAAAAATTTCTCCAAAGCCAACTTCATGCTTCTTAAGACAGAAGTGGTGAACTTCATGACACCCATGCAGATGGACAATACAGTTGCGACTACTGAATCCTACACAATTGCACTTTATAAGCACTTACACGAGTGCATGGATTGTGCTATCCCAAACAGAACCAAGATGCTATCCTCCAAAAAAAGGAAGCCAATCTGGTGGTCCCCTACCATAAACAAACTGTACAACAGAAGGAAGAAACTGTTGCAAAAGAGAGTAAAATCCCATGAGTGGAGGAACTCCCTGGTCAGCCTCCGTAAGAAGCTGCGATCCCTGATAAAATCCTCCAAAGTTAGTTATGAAAACAAAATCGCCACTGATTCTAAAGACAACCACAAAGCATTCTATAGCTATGTCAAGAATCTCAATGGCAACACTCAGATCTGCTTTGAGTTACAGTACAATGGCACTAAATATACAGACCCAACTGATATTGCCAACATCCTGGCAGATAGGTTCAGTGCTAACTTTATCCCCCTCTCACCCCCTAAAGGGCCCATCTCTATACCGGAAGAATGCAAAGTTCCTGTAATTACGGCTGCACAGGTAAAAACCACACTCTCTAAAGCCAAGAACACAGCATCCATGGGACCAGACAACATTCCAGGCTGCATTCTACATGAAAAACAGAACAAACTGGCACCCCATCTAAGTACCATGTTCAATCATAGCCTCACCTCAGGCTTTGTGCCCACTGAATGGTGCACAGCAACTGTTATCCCACTCTACAAGGTGGGAGCCACCACGAACCCCTGGAACTACTGCCCCATTAGCCTGACGAGCCTGGTCTGCAAGGCCATGGAACATATCATCATGGAACTTATAAACAAAGACATTGGTAATCTCCAACCTCTGGACCCCACCCAGTTCGGCTTTGTAAAAGGCAGATCCTAAACCTGATAGACTTCTTTGAAGCAGTCACCAAAGCCGTAAACAAGGGTAAGGTGGTTCACACAGCCTATCTAGATCTTGCCAAGGCTTTCGACATCATCCCCCACTCTGGAATTACAGATAAACTCACTAAACTAGGTATAAATCCCTATGTCACAAAATGGGTTGCCAACTGGTGCACTGACAGAACCCACACTGTGAAAGTAGCAGACTCCAAATCCGACTTCAGACCAGTGACAAGTGGAGTACCACAGGGTTCAGTCCTGGGTCCTCTCCTGTTTGGTATCTACTTCTCTGATGTACAGGCTAACAAAGAAGGTCTTTGGCTAATGAAGTTTGCAGATGACTGCAAACTAGGAGCCATAATCGAAACTCCTAACGATGTGGACATCCTACAAAAGGGCCTCACTGAGACAGATGCCTGGTGTCAAAGCCATGGCCTCAAGCTCAATGCCAAAAAGTGCATTGTCATCCCCTTTGGTAAAACTCTGTACCCATGAACTACAACATAGGCAGTAGTATACTTAACACTGAAAGTGTGATAAGAGACCTTGGGACACAGGTGGACAGTAGTCTCTCCTTTGATAATCCCATCGCCACAGTAGGCAGGAAATCCTTCTATGTGGCACACCTCATCACAAAAGGTTTCTCATCCAGAAAAAAAGAGGTCATTGTTCCCCTCTACTCATCACTTATTAGACCCATTATAAAATCCCCTAAGAGCAACTTCAAAAAAAATTTGCAACCATAGCTAAAGATAACCATAAGGCATTCTTCAGCTATATCTGTAACTTAAAAGGTAGGACCCAGACGTGTGCTGAATTATCTGTGGATGGCATCACACACATTGATCCTGCAAAAGTAGCTAACCTGTTAGCTGGCAGGTTTGGCAAAAATTTAACCCCCCCCCCCCCCGCCATCTCCAACCATTTCAAAAAGCATTCCCTCCACATCTCCCCCACCTTGCATTTCCAAAGAGCAAGTCATTCATGCTCTCACCAAGGCCAAAAACACAGCCTCTATGAACTGGATGGCATCCCAGGTTGCATTGTAAATGGTATAAAACATAAGTTAGCAACTCCATTAGCTGCTTTCTTCAAACACAGCCTGGGTACTGGTTTTGTCCCTGCTGAATGGAAAATAGCAATTGTCATCCCCCTTCATAAAGGGGGTACAGCAACAGACCCTGGGATCTGCAGACTCATAAACTTAACCAGTCTTATCTGTAAAGCCATGGAACGAATCATCACAGACCTTATAAATAAGGATATAGGTGATTTCCAAACCTTTGATCTGAGAGTTTGGTTTTGTCAAAGGCAGGTCATGCATGTTAAACCTGGTGGACTTCTTTGAAAACATCACCACTGCCATAGACAAAGGCAAATCTGTGCATGACTTATTCAAGGCCTTCAACACAATCCCACATTCGGGCATCATTGATAAAGTCTTCCAGTTGAATATGAACCTTTACGTCATCAGGTGGGTTGCAAACTGACACACTGGCAGATCACACTGAAACAAAGTTGGAGTCAGTGCTGGGCCCCCGATTGTTTGGAATATAGTTCTCAGAAGTTCAGGACAAAACAGAGGGGCTGTGGCTGACTAAGTTTGCTGATGACTGCAAATTAGGTGCAAATCACTGAATCCTCAAACAATGTCAATATACTTCAAAATTGACTTACACAAACCAATGATTGGTGACAAAGTCATGGACTCAAACTCAATGGGAAAAAATGCATTATCATTCCCTTCGGTAAAATCAATATCTCTGCAGACTGTCATATAAATAATAATACAAACATGTCCAAATTCAAATTACTCAAACTTTAAGCGCAATTCAGGCCTTCATCAAAAATATAAAATAGCATGAATCCATTACCAACGGTCAGTTTAAATACTGTGGAAACCAAGAATAGAGACATTCACACACGTCTTGAGTCTTTGTTTAAAGCAACAGAAATGCAGACAATAAATCAGAAATAGCCTGAGACAAATCCACACATATGTTACTTAATATAGTTATTATGGTATTCTATTAATTATGGAGTTCATGTAAATTATAAATGGTCATCTCCTAAATGTGTATCAGTATCTTCTTTTGTGGCTTAAAAATGCTTGCCCATCCTGACTGGTTTTGCCTGTTACCTGTAATTTTGTCTATGATGGTAAACATAAACGGATGTTTGACTGTATGTAAGTATAATGCATTAGATGCCCTTAATATCATACGCTGGTTAACTTGAACACAAGATACACAGTGTCCACATCTGAATGTTCCCAGTAACTCATCCCGCTGTTTATAATGTTTATAGTGGGAAAACAAGGTGTGCAACGCTTTGCCACGTCTAAATGAGAATGAGCACTGATTGTCTCAAAAAGTCATTTAAAAATAAGATGTCCCATTCTTTGCTAATATCGCTGTTCTGACTGTTTTGACCGCCATTCTAATGGTAATCAGTCTAATTTCAGATTATCAGTATTTTTATCCTTTATTCCCGTATTGTATTTCTTTCTTTCTTCCTATTTGTCCCAATATGTCCCTTCCTGATTCAATTAATAGAAGCACAATAGCCCCATCCAAAAAATCTTGTATGTAAATCGCTTGTGTAATCCTGTGGACAGCTGTACAGGAGCATCTCGGATTCTCATATTGAGATTTAGGGATGTTCGATGTGATGGAAAATTCAATCCCCAAATATTGTTATTCAAATGTTCCAGAAATTCCTTAATTGACAGTCAGACAATGGTTCTGTAGCCTGGATGTGTAAGAGATTTATGTATTTTTGGTAGTAAATACAAAATTTGTCTATCTGGTTCCTTGACCTGTAAATGTTGAACAGTTTTGGTCGTGATTATACCCTCCTCCAAGGCAGATTGTAAAAACAAAAAGGTGAAATCAGTAGATCATTTTCAAACCAGCACCTCAGGGGAGGAGTCATCTAACACTGACAGTGATTATGCCAACACTGTCAACTCTCCATGGTAGGAAATCCAGAGGGGAGGAAACATAGAAACAAATATATCACTACTCAAGTAAATACACAAGTTTTGAAAATGTCAGAACAAAACAAGTTCTCAATAAAGGGTTAAACTTTGTTCCCAGCTTTTTGTGATGAATACCAAACCTCATTAGATGTCATTGACTTTGATCTACTGATTTCACCTTTCATAAATCAACATTTCTGTAGGTATTTTTCAACAAGCAGTGTTAAAGGACCTACATTTTTACCAGTAGGGATAACATTACTTCTACTGAAAACTCAGGAGCAATCAAAATATAGCAATACTACAAGCCGAAAGGGGGGTGCAGTGGTGATTTTGAACATGGACTTCTATGTAAATGAGGGTTTCGACAACTATCTGACAGACATTGCTATGACTATGCAATTCAAAAAGAGATTGATTTGTTTTACAATCTGCCTTGGAGGAGGTATAATCGACCAAAACTGTTCAACATTTACAGGTCAAGGAACCAGATAGACAAATTTTGTATTTACTACCAAAATACATAAATCTCTTACATCCACCAGGCAGACCTATAGTCTCGTTCCCTTACAGAACCATTGTCTGCTTTTCTCACCCAATTTCTTAACCCTGGTCAGAGCAAGAATCCAGGACACCACACAATTTTTTGCAAATTATCGAGGACTGTCAATTAGAGCCCACTGGATTGTCGTTGGATGTAATCTCTCTACACAGTATTCCGCGCTGGGCTGTGTTGAATATTGGCTTGCTAAGAATTGTATTCTCGGGTTTCAATACTTTGCTTATTTGTTTTAACAGAACACGTTTTGACCAAAATGTGTTCTTTGTTACTGGCAACTACAAAACGCGATGAGAACTTCTTTACTCCATTTGCATGGGGGGGCTTCTCGCCCCATTTATGCTGATCTTTTTATGGCCTACCTTGAGGAATGCCTGATTTACAATCCTTTACACAATTTATACCTGGTGGAAATAGACATATGGAGGAGATATTTAGATGATTGTTGGATGGTGTGGCGTGCGGATATTGACTATCTTCAGGAATTTCTGGAACATTTGAATAACAATATTTGGGGGATTGAATTTTCCATCACATTTCACAGAGAGATCATAACATTTTTGGATGTCACTGTATATCGTAACAGTGACAACACACTTAATACCAAAATTTATCGGAAATATCCCCAGTTTAACACCTTGTTACATGCTAACAGCATGCACCCACATCACACCATCCGGAACATCCCTAAATCTCAATATCTGAGAATCCGGAGAATTAACTCCTGTCCACAGGATTACACAGCAGCCAAAGTACTTCTGACATTGAATCAGCCAGGACATATTCGGACAACCAGGAAAGAAAGAAATTGTTGGAATACAGGGATAAGATCCTAAATACTGATAGCTCTAAAATTAGACTGATTACCACATTAGGCAAAAATAATCAAACAGTCAGGCAAGCGGTCAATCAAAATTGGAACATCTTATTAGCAAATGAGGGCATTTAGACAATCAGTGCTCATTCGTTGGGAAAACGTGGCGTGGCAAAGCGTTTGGAACCTTGTTTATACTAAATAAACATAAAAAGCGGGGGCAGCTAAATATAAACAGCTTACCTTAATGTGGGATGAGTCAGGAACAACATAAGTTATGTGGATGTCTCAATTCTTGTGTGCTTAAACAACCAAGCAAAATAATTCCCGAGCTCAACACTAGTAGAAATCTTTTTTTTGAGTTTTGGCAATTGTTCCTAGCTGGGTCATATATTTGGCTACATGCCAATATAGAATAGATTTTATGTACGTGAACTTCACGTCAGAACGCATCAAATTGGGGAAATGTAAAAACATATTACCTTCAAAACTTATATACATTCAAACACACAGTCATCCATCCCAGTGTTTAGTTTCCAACACAAATGTACAGGTAAATTGCAAACTTTGCAAACCAGTCAGGATGGCAAGGCATTTTAAGCCACAAAGATACTGGATTACACATTTAGGAGCCCTTTTCCTCCTGGTCTCAATGACCATTTATAATTTACATGAAGATTAATGACATATTAAATTTGTTTATAATATTGCATTTCAGCCACTGATCTCCATAATTAATAGAATACCATATTAACCATTATGTTGACAAACATTATGTGTGGATTTGTCTCAGGCTATTTCATAATAAGTATGATTTATTGTCTGCATTTCTTGTGTATTACAATACATATTTGAACCAATTGTGTCATGTTGCTTTAAACAAGACTCAGGAGCCGTATGTGAATGTCTTTATTCTTATTGGTTTACCACAGTATTTAAACTGACGTTGGTAATGGATTCATATATTATTTTCACTCACTGATGAAGGCTGGTGCCGAAACTAGTTTGAGTATTTGAATTTGGACATGTTTGTCCGCTTTTTTGCTTCTTATTAAATGGTGGAACTATCTTGCTGGCTTTTTTGTGTTTTCTGCAAGGTTGGTTGGCCGGGCAGCCGTACGTGCAAGGGCTTGTGTTTCATATAAATAATAATACCCTAAGTAACAAGTCAGTAGTGATAGACTTTGGAATGCAAGTTGACTGTAGCCTAAACTTCAAATAGCAAGTGTCTACTGTGGTAAGGAAGGCATTCTACATCATATACCTCATTAACAAAGGCACTGCTTCAAGACAGAAAGAGGTCATAGCACCTCTGTACTTGACCCTCATCAGGCCAATAATTGAGTACAATGCTCCCTATGGTATGTACTTTACCAGGCACCTGCAGCAACTTGTGAGACCTCAAATATGTCTTATCAAGAACATCCAGGGTCTCCAGCACATGCCATACATTGACGGACTGAAGTCACTGTCACTGTACTCAGTAGCATACAAACTACTTGGAGGAGACTTGTGCCTGGCTTACAGAGCAGTCTCAGGTATAAACTTAATGGAAATGCTGCACATCCGCAATCCAAATGGGACAAGAGTCACCCGCTCCAGGGACCTCAACCTGCTCTGCAACATAAATTGCACCTACTGGACAGACAAATATGTCTCTCAGAGGTTGCCACTTCTCTGGAATAGGCAACCAGTTCACATTAAAGAAAGCCCCTCTATGATCCTGTTTAAGCATAGCCTGGATGATTGGATGGGAAATCGTAAATTCCTGCCAGGGGTTTCACCTATGACCCTCCTATATATGGGCAGTTATTGCTAACTAAGATCTCAAGTTTAGGCAAGATCCTTTATATTGGGTTTCTCTAGTATTATATTGTCCCAGATGGTGAGGTTTATAAAGACCTTCAGGTCAATAGTTCAGTAACCAACTATGAGCCTATATTCAGCTTGTTCTGTGTTGTTTAAGTTTCCACAAGCCTCACAGAAGATGTGAAACACCTACCTCTGTCCTGCATTGAGAGATACATAAGGATATTCTTATGTTCGGGGTTCACTTAAAGGATATTTAGAACACTGTGGGACATGAAACTGAAGAAAAGTTGGTTGCTACTGATGAGTAAGGTTTCATGATGATGTCCGTATTTTTCCCACATTTGCATGAGTTTGACCTATTGCCCATATTGTCACAATGGAAGATAGCAGAGTTCAAAATGAAGCTAGAAGCTTTTGCAGACTGTTTGCTAAACTTAACCTGTATTTTAGACAGGATAATAAGGTTTGCTAAATGTATAAACTGTTTTGCTGATACAGTCTTGTATATGTTCATTGATTTGGATCAGCGACTGGAACTGTCTTTCCCACTGCCATTGTCTAAGGTTCTGTTAGTGTCTCATTAGTATTCTAAAATTTCTTTGATTAAAAGAAGAGTATGCAAAGTGCTCTCCATTTGGATTGTGTTATTTTATCAGTAGTTCAAAACTTTTGACTGGAGCAACAGGCCATAGCATGGCCCTGAATGGAATCCTTCTCCCTCAATTTCAGCTTTATTGAAAGCTTAAATCCTTAGCTTTTTTATAAAAATTAAAATAAAGGAAATGGATATAAAAGGATATAATGTATAAAATGGAATACTAACAAAGAAGAAATGTTATTTAAATTGCAAATATTCTGAGTTAAAGAAAACAAAACTGAATGATACATGCAATTAATATTCAAATCATAGTGTAACAGTTTACAAATGGCTCCCTATTGAAATGTCAGCACTCAAAATGCTGAATGCAAACAAGCCAAAAAAAAAAAACAAAAAAACCCCCAAAAAACAAAACAGACTAAAAAAACAGGAGAACAGTGAATCTCAAAAATTGCTTTTCTCCTTTAAACTTCTTTATGCCGGGTGGCAATCTCTCCCCTTCACTCCCCCAACTTATATATACAAACTCTGAGATTGCCATACCTCAGAGAAAAGGGAATATCCTGAGAAATGGCATCTTGGACTTAATATTTGTGAGTCCATTCTTTTGGCCATTCAGTTTCTGTATATTGGGATTTGCTTTAGTTGGCCCCGACATTTCAAATCGTTACCTTTAAAAGCAAACTGACAACTCAGCAAATTCAAGTGGACTGTAGAGAAACCAATATTAGAAGAATAACTAGTGCCACTTTGGGTAATAAGGCAGGTACCTATGACAGAAGAAAAAGTAAAATAATTACAGAGATGTACTGACACTGTCTTAATAATACTGTTACTGAAAGAAGTTTAGATGAGTGGTTGGTCCATGCAATAATTATTAGAAGGGAAATAAATCCAATCTTATTTTTCTTTCATGTTAAAAATAAGTTGTGTTGAGGGTTAATGTTCTGATCTGACAAATCAATAATACCTAATCAGCTGTGAAAACAAATGCCTGAGAAGCATATGAATTAGATCTAAGAAGAGTAAAGTTCCAAGAACAATCAGGAGATATAATGTATTAGGCAGGAAAACTCGTTAAAAAAGAACATGTAGTGCAAAGTTACACAATAATGCAACATATATCATAACAACAATCCAAAAGAAGAGATGTTGAAATATCCATTATCTGGTCATATGCATAACAGAGTGGGCACATTTGTTTATTTTCAAATAAACCATGTAGCTCACATATGTAGATTGTTGTTTCAAGTTTCCAGAAATAATCAAACTGAGAAATACAACAAGTAGAAGCTTGACTAGTATATTAAAATCTGTATTATAGATTATATAGATATAGCTATTATAGAGACAAGGGATATAGGATGTTGTCATATCTGACAATGGTCTGCAACTTAAAAATCAGGAATTTAGAAGATTTGCCCATTAATTGGAGTTTGAGCATGACACAGCAAGTCCATTAGACTATGATGAACGTAACAAGTGGGGAAATTATAAAACCACTGAAAAATGTCATAAGAAAGAGTTGTAGCAAAAGTCAAGAAAACTATCATCTTGCAGTTTTTGAACATAGAAATACTCAAATGTCTGCACTCAGTATCTCACCATCTCAGCTATCAATGGACATAATGTTGAAAGCATATTACTTACTTCTTCAATGTCAGTGTCAGACAAAAAAAATCAATATATGGTAAAGGAAACTTTGGAAAGAAATCATGAGAGATAGAAATACTGTTAAAAGTGAAATTGCAGAAAACAACCAGATTTAAAGCTTGGAGGCAGTGTAAGACAATAAAAAAGCAATGGGAACATTTGCAGCCTAAAGATGAAACAGCTGGTCAAGCAGCTGAAGCAAGATACTATGTTGTCCACTGAACAATGGAAACTTGTACAGTGAGAAACACCAACATATATAGAAGGCAACTACATAAAAGCTCAACGAAGAAGAGAAACCAAAAATTCTACAACTTGCTGCACTGCAAGAAAAAGGACAGTGAGAACTGTGATAGTCAAAAATTACAGACAGAGGCTTGTCAGGTTGTTTCTCAGTACAGCTGTAGAGCAGCAAGAACTGTTGTAAAATGACACTCTGATCTCCAAAATGACTAATCCTGGCAAACAGTCCAGATATGGAAAAGCACAGAAGAAACCAAACAAGTATATGGGCAGTACTCACATTGATCTTGATGCTAAAACATGAGAGTTGCATTTATAGCTTGATCATTACATTAAAAACTGAAAGTTGCATTTATAGTTATGCGTTATGAAGGTGTACAAAAATGCTCTTGTTTGATAAAAAATGATATGTCTTGCATACAGTTAAATTAATATAAAATAATCATGTGTAAAAGTAATGTACAGTTCATAAAAATGTATAAATATATAAAATATATGCATTTTATAATTAGAAAAATGGAATGTAAAATATATTGTGCTTAATATTTAATGATCATAAATAACTGTACGTCACATTGTACACAATCATTTTTAACATATCTCACTCATGGTGGCTAGAAACACATCCCAAATGTTTGTGTTGGATTCTAACAAACAATTAGATGCTACAATATATATCAAAGGAAACAATCATTATATAGGAAAAATCTGCCTTTCCAAGCTACGAAAATTGCCAGTCTCAATGATGTTGAAAAGGCAAATTAATTTTACAGACAAGATATTGAAGGCATCCATCATAATATTTTGCTTTGTATAGTGAGGACAATTATTAGTTTCTACTATTTGAGCTTAATTTTGTGAAAAAAAAGCTACAAAGGCAATATGTCAACTATCACCAAAAAACTAAGGCACAGTTATAGCCCTTTGTGAATTTCAGACTTGTCTGCTTTTACCTCTGGATTACTAGAGAAAAGATATCAGAACAAAGCCCTATTGTGTATGGGTAACCACACTCTCTGTTTCATCATGGTAATCCTGTTTCTGAAAGTGCTGGGACTGAAATCAAAGCAAGAACTACATTGCTCTATCACCTCTCCTTTTGTTATGTATAGTTTCATAGGTTCACAGGTGTATGAATACTAGGGCCTTTATAAGCCTAAGCAGTGCAACCCAAATGTGTACCCAACATTATATGCTTTAGATGTTTATATATGGTGTGATTGTTGGTTATGACATGATTTACTGACTGCCTCTGTCCATTAGAGACATAGGCACCAGACAAGGGGTGAATTTTTGATTTCCCACTCAATGGAACAATTTACACTAGTGTTAGGGAGGGACTTTATTTCATATGGATGGGGAGCCTATTCCAGAGAATGTGAATTCCCTGAGATACATATCTGTCTCTCTAACATGTCCTAATACGTTGCAAACAAAAATGAGATCTTTAGATCAAGTGGTTCTGATGCTGTTTGTTTTTCAGATGTGCAAACATTTCATCAGAGTGGGAGCCAGGGATATCCCGTATGTCAGGCATAGATTGCCTCTCGGTAACCTGTAGGAGACCAAGTAAAGAGATAGGGCTTTGAGTGATCGCATATGACGTTGTATTTATGCCCTGTATTCCTTTTGTAAGTGACCTTTCTGAACATTCCAGTTGCTGCATATGTATAGTTAGGCACATACTGAAGGGGGCATTATACTCAATGATGTGTCTTATGAGGGCTGAGTATAGTGGTACAATGACTTCCCTGGATCTAGATGCCATGCACATATTTATAAGTTGAGGAACATAAAAGGATTTCCTTACTACCTTAGATACAGATCCCTGGCTAGTGGGTCAGCTCTTAGGTGTGTTTTATCAATGATGTAGTTTCATGGGGTGGCCAACTTCTCAAAAGGTACTATAATGTATTTCTTGGCATTGAGTTTTAAACGGTGGCATTGCCAGCAGTCATTTGTCTGTGTTAGACCCTCTTGTGATATGTTTGCATCTTGGAGTGTTCTATGGCTACTCACAGTTTGCAATCTGTGAACTTGGTCAGCCAGAGGCCTTTGACATTGGCTTTGACTTTAGAGAAGTAGACGCTGAAGAGAAGTGGGCCCAGCATGGGGCCCTGAATGATTCTACTTGTGACATGCCTCTTTGTCAAAGTGGTCTCACCAATCCTAACTTCATCCTAACTTCATGGGTCCTATCTGTGAACCAGGTGGCTATCCAGCATGTTATACAGAGGTTTATGCCTAATTCCATAACTTTGTTAACAATGCCCAAGTGGGATATTGTATCAAATGCCTTAGCCATGTCAAGGTAGGCAGTATGCACTGTTTAACCCTCATCCATTGCCTTAGTGACCTTCTCAAAGAATTCAACACCGACTTAGAATACTAAATCCAAACAACAAGGAAAAAAGCAGTCTTGTACAAGCCACAAACATTTATTAAAAATAAACACACAATTTAGGGCTTTCATCCGTATATAACTAAGACTTCTTCAGAATTGTGTGATACAAATCACTTAACAGCATTTAAACCTCCCTCTTACAAGTCACACGATTATTCCTATCCAATAATATTGCAAACCTTCCCAATAGGTTGGTACTAAGCTATCGGCCCTAGGGCCTATACAAGCCTAGCCATAACAATTCCCTGGCTATTTCTTCCCATGGTATTTACTTCCCTGGACCCCTGTCTAACAGGATGATTGACTTGATCCCGGTGTGAATTTCCCATCTCCCATCCAATCATCAAGGTTCTTTTTGAAGAGGGCCAAAGAGTCACTCTGCTTGACATGTATGGGCAATCTATTCCAGAGTCTGGGGAGTCTCTGGGTCAGGAACATATCCCTCCAGCTTGTTTTGTTCATTGTGATGACAAGGTTTAGATCCCTGGAGCATATGTCTCTGAGGGATTGGGATTTCTTTAAGTGTAGCATGTCCAACAGCTCTGGATTTGACATGGCCTTGTATGTTAAGCAGAGATCGCCTCTGAGTAGACAATATGTGACAGAGTATAGGTGGAGTTTTTTAGACGGTCAGCATAGGGCATCTGCTTTAGGCCTGTAATTCTTTTAATGAGGTATTTCTGTGGCCTTTCCAGTTGTTGCAAATGTCTTGAGAGTTATATACCAAATGTGGCACTGTATTCTATAATGGGTCTAATGAGGGATGAGTACAGTGGGACAATGACCTCCTTTTTTCTTGATGAAAAGCCCTTAGTGATGAGGTGAGCCACATAGAAGGATTTCCTGACTGTTGTGGCAATGTGGTTATCGAAGATTAGCCACCTGTCCACCTGTGTCTCTAAGTCTCTTATCAAACTTTCGGTGTTTAGTGTACTGCCACCTATGTGGTAATTCACGGCTACATGTTTTTTCCCAAAGGGGATAACTACACATTTCTTGGCACTGAGCTTGAGCCCATGGCTCTGGCACCAAGCATCTGTTTTTGTAAGGCCCTTTTGTAGAATATTCACATAATTTGGGGATTCAATATTGGCTCCCAGTTTGCAGTCATCTGCAAACTTTGTTAGCCAGAGTCCCTTAGTGTTTGCCTGTACTTCAGAGAAGTAGATACCAAACAAGAGCGGTCCCAGGACTGAAACCTGAGGTACTCCACTTGTCTGGAGCTAGATTTGGAGTTGGATACTTTTACAGTGTGGGTTCTGTCAGTAAGCCAGTTGGCAACCCATCGAGTGACGTAGGGATTAATGCCCAGCTTAGTAAGTTTATCTATGATTCCAGAGTGGGGGATGGTGTCGAAGGCCTTGGCAAGGTCCAGATAGACTGTGTGGACCACCTTACCCTTGTCCACGGCTCTGGAGACTGATTCAAAGAAGTCAATCAGATTCAGGAGACAAGATCGGCCCTTCACGAACCCAGACTGCGTGGGGTCCAGTGTTTGAAGGTTGCCAATGTCTCTGTTTATAAGTTCCATTTTAATGCATTCCATGGCTTTGCAGATCAGGCTCGTCAGATTGCTGGGGCAGTAGTTCCCGGGATCCAAGGTGGATTCCCCCTTGTGGAGTGGTTAAAGACATTCTAGTCACAAAAAACTCCCATTCATAAAAAAATTCCATTTGTAAAAAAACAGTTTCTAACTAACCTTTTTAAAATGTTCCTTTACACTTTATAAGACAATAATCTCAATATACTAGAGATTACATTGCCACATTGTTTCCCATTGTTCGATTAGGTCGTTTCAGGCCCCACCTCTTAATCACCATATCTATCCCAATAAAAAGCAAAACATGGTTGGGAAAGGAATTAATGTGCTTAAATATGTTGCCTCCCTTATTTTTCTTAACATCTAAGTTGTGTTCATAAACTCTCTCTGAATCTACATTGGGTCTTACTGACATAAAGTCCTTCACATTTCTGACAAAGGGCACCATAATTAATTGTGGTCAAATTACATGTACATTAAAATGGTGTTTTGGTGGTAAAATTATTTATCTTAACTTTTTCTCCATGTAAAATAAATTTACATTGGGCACCAAACCTACATCTATATTGTCAGAAAAATATTCATTTTTATATATGTCTAATGCTTATTAGAAGCTAAAAGGTTTAACACATTTTCATTCTAATTTATGTACAAGCTTAATTCTGTATGAAATTATAAGATGATTTTTCAAACCACAGTATGCTTTCTGAAACTGTAAGATGCTCCCTGACCTAATATTTGCTAGCACAGCAAAATTCATGTTTATACCTTTTGGAAATGTACTGAGAAGCAGGTGATTATCTGCTAGGTCAGGAAAATGTATGAACAGTGTATGAATAGAACAATACTGTTTTCTATAATATGATTGAATTTGAACAATCAGCTCTGTTCGTGTTATGAGAACATGCACAGCTGTGGAAAAGAAGAGATACATGAAACAAAAGACTGCTTGAAGAATCTGTACTTGCTTTGTGCTCGAATTAGCTAAAGTACCTTGAATGGTAACATAACATAGTGGGAAGTTGTATCTAACCAGTGGTCACCAAGGCCACGTTGTTTTTCTTAGGAAGTTTTTCATAAAATTGATAGTGCAAGCAGAAAATCATGGACAAACAGCTGCTATGTAATGATGATGTTAAAACTTGTGATCTGTTACGTCAGCTTGGTAGGCAATGTCTTGTTAGAAAGTGTATAAAGATAAACTTACTTCCTGATTTTAGTTAGACAAACTCTGTATTAGCACATTTTTGTCTCCTTGCTGCAAGATTAAAGTGCCTTAACCTGAACCTACCGTGTATTGATCATTTTTAAAGTTTATTTTTCCTATGACAGATTGGTCCTTCGAGCCGGATAACTCTCGCTCTAGCTCAGGTCAGATAGGCCTGGTGGCATGAAACCGTACGGGGAAGAGGCCACATCAGTTCTTCTGCTCTGAAAGACCTCCGACTGAATTGTCATTCAAAAGAGGCCAGCCACTGTTTCTGATCTGCGATTGGAGGACGAGTCAACAGTTCCGGTGAGACGATCAATCACGGAGGCTCAGGTAAGGAGGAATTTACCTTTTCTTTGTTTCAAATCAGGGACTTGTTACAGTATTTGTTTTTGTCAGGGAGATTTTATATAAATCAGGGACAAAAAAGATTGCTGTCTTGTCATAGATCAGGGAAACAGGATAGGTAGGCAGTTATTCTAGATAAACTGTGAAAAAGAGAAAATCGTGGTACCACATGATAAAAAGGGTTACGTAACTATTTCTAACTAAGTTAAAACAACATGGGAAATAAGTGCACAAAAAGTTCCCGAGATCCGCCTTTAACCGAAGACGTGAAATATATGCAATTACAGCGTGCCGACAACGTTAGGTACTATACAAAATGGGTTAATAAATACAAATTTGATGGCAAATTAGATAAACCTTCACTTATCAAACTTGTCAAACAACTTAAAACAGACACAAAAAGTCAGGTAAAAAAGCAACGTCAATTGGGAGTTCCTCAGGCACACAGGTGGCTTGAGGAAGCAAACCGCAGGGAACAAAAGAATAAAAATTCAAAAGCAATGTTTTTAGATAAAGAAGACAATAACTTGGTAATAGCATTGGCCCCTCTGTCCCCTCCGCTTCCCTTACCAGAATATGAAGTGAGTGGACAAGCTGATCCACCTCCGCTATATCCAGCTGTCCCTGCAAAATCAAAACCATTTGTCAGAGATCCTGTCGAGACTAGGTCTCGAACACGCAACTTAAGAGGGGATGTTGAATTATATGAAACAAATAAAAATTCACGAGCTATGAGTGAAGAAGAGATATGTCCACTCATAGAAGTACCAAATCCACAGGCAGGACAGGACCCAACTCTTCTAGTATATAGACCGTGGACACTGGAAGACATCCGGAAAGCCACAGAGGGAATTCCCCATCCGAAAGTTAATTTTAGAAAATTCTTAGAAGACTTACAGGGCATGAGATTAAGTTATCATTTAAATGGAGAGGAAGTAGAGAAAGTAGTCAGACAAATCGTAGGTCCAGATTGGCACATGATCAGTGGCAACTGGAATCCCCGTGACGCAGAACATAGGCCACTCCTACATAGTAACGCAGAACTGGATAACAGAGTGAAAGGTCTGACAGACTGAATCTCTGAGAAATGGAAGCCTAGGGCTGACTGGACTTGCATTAATCAATGCATACAACAAGAAGGTGAAACTGTTGATAGATATTATGCCAGATTATTAGAGTGTTTTAATAACCATTGTGGAATGCAGGTACCTGAAGACCAAATACATGATTCCCCATATGAGCAGCAATTAAAGAATGCATTTTTGAAAGGCAGTATTGCACCCATTAGCAGCTTTATTACAAAGCACATGGTAGATCATCGTACGAGTAGATTACAGTCATTACTTGAATATGCAAGACATGCCGAAAGGCATTTTAATAGCAAAAAGAAAAAGAAAACTCAAGTATTTGCAGTAGAAGACAGTTCAGAAGTCTTTGTAGTACAGACCGGGAAGAAGGGTAAGAAAAATGCCCAGGGAAACAAACAATCTGATAAGCGATCAGAGGAGTTTGAAGAGAAAAAGAAAAGGGGTGAATGTTTTAAATGCAGAAAAAAGGGACATTTAGCAAGGGATTGCAGGCAAAATAAAAAGGTAACCACGGAAGACAAGGAGGGTGAGGACTGACTATATGATAGTCAAGAATCACTAGAAGGGAATAATCAAGAAAAGACAAATGCAAATGTGATAGAAGGAGTAGAGAATGTGATAGAAGAAATAGAGGAAGTACAAGAAATCATTGATTGTGAAGAAAATGAAATTTTAGACTTGGCATTATTGAGCCTAGAGCTCTACTTAGCAGACACAAAACCGGAAGTTACACTTCTGGTAGAGGGGAGGGAAGTTAAATTCCTGTGTGACTCAGGGGCTTCAGGGACCCTGATACATCCTTCCAAACTACCAGAAAATTCAGAATCACTTGATTACATATTAGTGAAAGCAGCTAATGGACAGCTCGATTGGGAGCCACTTTCCCACAACATAGCAATAACTGACCCTGTTTCAGGGATGACCCAGAAAAGCAAAATTGTTGTTTCTGCAAAATGCCCAGTAAATCTTTTGGGCAGAGACCTTATGCAGATATTTGGCATAGCAGTAGTTCCAACTATGCAGGGTATGGAAGCACAGCGACAAATGGATACTTTTGTGGTGCGACCGGAGGGTGAAAAATTTTATTGGTACAGCCAGGACTTGGTTACGACTGGTCCAGGGGCAGTAACCGAAGAACTGATGAACGTAGTCATCAGTAAATCCCCCTCCCTTGACACTGATAAACAGCATTTGTTGCATTGCACTCTATATTACTGCAGCAAACCAGGACCTGATAAAGAATATGAGCAAGAACTGTTTAGAAACCATGCTAACAGATTAGTATTACGTAATCTGTACTGGGACACAGAAGGAAACAGTGTAGTTAGCTGTTCATTGCCCCAGGAATTCCTAGCCCTTTACAAATCTAATCGATTACCACATGTTAGTTTAACTAAAGATAAGAATGTGAAGTGGGCAGACCTAGGAGAAGAAGTCACAAGGTGGGAAAAACAGACAGAATTAGAACTTTCAGAACAGGGAGTACAAAAGCAGAAGTTGAATTGGATAACACAGACACACCCAGCTGTACACTTGCAGGCAAGTGAGGACAGCTGAGTAGCACTCTTACTAGAGGAAGAAGAAAAAACCTTACGAGGCATACCAGAGACTCTCTGGTCAACAGGGAAATCAGATGCAGGACTTATTCGTACAGCAGGACCAGTCACTATCACGTCAAAGTCAGCATTTAGACCTCAAAAGAGACAGTATCCCTTAAGAAAGGATGCAGAAGTAGGAATCAAACCTATAATAGCAGCCTTACTTAAGGAAGGAGTATTGATAGAATCTCCCGATTCACCATGTAATACACCCTTATTTCCTGTTAGGAAAGCAAATGGAGAATGGCGTATGGTCCAAGATTTACAAGGTGTAAATGACGCAGTTATACCTAGAGCACCTATGGTGCCAGATCCACACACCTTATTAAATGATTTGAAACCTCAACAGAAGTATTTTTCTGTGGTAGATATTAGCATTGGGTTTTTCTCAATACCAATACACCCTGACAGCCAACATTGGTTTGCATTTACATTTCAGGGGAAAAGGTATACATACACGCGACTACCACAGGGATATTGTGAGAGTCTGACAATATTCGCACAGGAAATGGCAAGTAACCTGGCAGGATTTATCCCACCGAAAGGCAGCCAGATTTTACTTTATGTAGACGACATTCTGCTGGCAGCCCCCACCCAGCAAGAATGCAGAGAAGATACCATAGCGTTACTACAATTTCTAGCTACTCAAGGACACAAAGTAAACATAAACAAACTGCAACTTTGGAAAAAGCAGGTTAAATACCTGGGATATGTAATATCCAAAGAAGGCAGAATATTAGATGAAGACAGAAAAACAGCAATATTACAAGCACCCAAACCAACTACCAAGAAGGAAATGATGTCCTTCCTAGGTACGACTACTTTTTGTCGGAGTTGGATTCCAAACTATGCCTTGGAATCTGCTCCACTGACCAACTTGATATTCAAGAAGCCTATGGCAGCACAAGATTTATTACAATGGACACCAGAAGCAGAATCAGCTTTCTGGAAATTGAAACAATTCATAGCATCCTCATTAGTTTTAGGATTACCGAACTATCATAAACGATTTTTCCAAACTGTAGATTGTAAGCAGGGTTATATGACATCAGTGTTAACACAGCAACATAGGGACAGACAACGCCCCATAGTTTACTATTCATCACAGCTAGACCCAGTGGCACGATCCTTGCCCTACTGTGTACAAGCAGTAGTTGCAGCTGCAATGGCAGTGCAGGCTTCAGCCTCAGTAGTGTTATTCCACCCTCTCACATTGAGAGTGCCTCATGCAGTCGCGATTATTTTACTGCAAGAAAAAGTAGCATATCTTTCTCCTGCTAGACATCTTTCCTGTATGACTATACTGTTGAGCCAACCTCATATGACAATTGAACGATGCACAACTTTGAATCCGTCAACCTTGCTCCCAACTCCTGCAGATGGCAAACCACACTGCTGCCTGCAGGAGATTGAGCAAAAGACACTGCCTAGAAAAGATCTCATGGATGTTCCCTTGGATGATGCTGAGGTGACATACTATGTGGATGGCTCGTGTAGGAGGGGTCCTACAGGACAGAATCTAGTGGGGTATGCAGTAGTTTCTGATACTGAGATTTTAGAAGCAAAGTCTTTACCACACAACTTATCTGCACAAGCAGCCGAATTGATTGCTTTAACAAGGGCATGTACCTTGGCAAAGGATAAACATGTGAACATTTTTACTGACAGCCAGTACACTTTTTCTACTGTACATGCTTTTGCGCAGCAGTGGAAAAATAGAGGAATGATAACATCTACTAGTAAACCAATTAATCATGTGCAATTTATTTTAGATTTGTTAGAATCTATTCAGTTACCTCAGAAAGTAGCTATTTGTAAATGCATAGCTCATACCAAACAACAGGATAGGATTTCAAAAGGTAATGTGAGAGCTGATACAGCTGCAAAGCAAGCAGCTTCAGCTTCAGAAGTATTTCTTTTGAGTGATGAATTACAACCATCTGAGATTTTAGATTTAGAAATGTTAAAAACAATGCAGACACTTACTACAAATGTGGAAAAACAAAAATGGATAAAACGAGGAGCAATTCTTGAGAAAGGGCTGTACATCTCCAAAGAAAGAAAACCAATTTTACCATCTAACTTGTTTAGATATGCGGCTTTGTTGAGCCATGGGCAGTGCCATGTTTCAACAGGGGGGATGGTACAGTTAGTGAATCGAGTGTTTGCAACGTATGGATTTACAAACTACACAAAAAAATTTTGTGCAGCATGCCATGTTTGTAACAAGCATCATGCACAGGGGGCACTGCAGCCTACGCAAGGGAGTTTCCCTACACCACCGTATCTGTTCCATACTATCTGTATGGATTTTATAGAACTAAACAAATGTGAAAATAAAAAGTACTGTCTTGTCATTATAGATATGCTTTCCAAATGGGTGGAAGCTTTTCCGACTAAAAATCCAGATGCAGCTACTGTTGCAAAAGTCCTCATTAAAGAAATTATTCCTAGATTTGGCATACCGGAAAAGATTTATAGTGACAATGGCACACACTTTGTAAATCAAACTATACAACAATTGAGCCGTTATTTCGGGATTTCCCTGAAAAACCATTGTGCATACCACCCCCAATCTGCAGGATTAGTAGAGAGGCATAATGGAGTTCTGAAAAATAAGCTTAGGAAATTGATTAGTGAGACACAAAAGAACTGGGTGCACTGTCTGCCTCTGGCACTGTTGAATATGAGAACTGTACCAAATGTAAAAGGGTTAACTCCTTTTGAAATACTGTTTGGGAGGGCATATTATACACCTCAGTGGAAACCTCTCAAAGCCTGCAGACCAGGAGACTGACAGTTCACTTGCAGAGTATATGAGGCGATTTTTGAATAACAAACTTCTGCAATTAAATTCTGTTTCAGATAAAAAACAAGCCAGACCATCAGAAGCAGCAGTATTCCCAGGCACGTGGGTCTGGGTGAAGGTCGTGAAGAAAAGGAATTGGAGTTCTCCAAAGTGGGAAGGATCGTACCAAGTATTACTGTCAACACCCTCTGCAGTCAAGATCGTAGAGTGAGCATCCTGGATTCATCTGACACACTGTAAATTGGTTAAGAACTTTGAATTGAACAAAAACATTGTTACTGTTGTACAACGAGAACAAAATGACCAGGTATAGAGTAAACATTGATGTAGAACAACCTCAGAAAAATTGCATGATCATCCTGTTAGCTATACTGATAACAATGATCTTTTTGTTGTGGCCTTTCCTTTTTCCAGCCACATGAGTTGAACTGAACAAACGTGATGCATTACTCATAGACTGGCATCCAAACTTTAACACTTACCAAGCAATTAAATATGTGTATGCTGAGACTTTTAATGTTTCGAACTGCTGGATTTGCACAGCTATACCAACAGCATACGGGGGATTATTAATGACTGCTGTCCCCCTAGGGGTTAATGAGACCTGGGAAAACTGGATTTTTGATACTACACCTGTGAAATCACAAGACAAAATAGCATTGTACCTACCTGTTACACAAAAAGGAATTGTATGTTTTTATAAAAATGACACTATTCAGGTGGGTTGGAGCAATTGCAATGTGACTGTTTCTTATAAATGTTATATTAAGGCCAATAAGGCAGAAATTATCTGTGAGGCAATCTATGACTCATATCTTGAGAGAATGAAAAAGACTGTTAGTGAAATACAACATAATCCTATTCTTTTTAAGCAACTTTCTATTATTGACAAGAAAATGTTTCATGCGGGGCAAGCATATATCAATACTAAAGTAGAGAATTGTTATTTTGTTTGTGGGAAAAAGGCATACAAATGGCTACCTGAGAATTGGTCCGGCAGTTGTTTTTTGGGTTACCTGGTTCCGTCCATACGACACACTGCAGCTTTGCCTCAGGGAAAAATTCGAAATGTCAGAGAGGTCAGCAGTAAACCTAGAAGTCCAATCAAGAGACCCGAGAATCCAGTTGGACAAATCGAAGCAGGGTGGAGAAACCATAACTCCATGAAAAACAAAGATAAACTGACACATATGGACTTGAGTGACACTATTATATCATGGGCAGGCATAGCCCCTGCATATGGCGCAGTGAAATCGATTTGGGAGCTGAGAAAACTGCCCAGACTTCTAGAAGTTCTAAGCAATGCAACTTTTTCTGCTCTCGAATTAGTGACTGATGAACTAAATGCTATGAGAACTGTGGTGCTTCAAAACCGCATGGCTCTTGACTTCACCCTAGTGGCGAGAGATGGGACATGCGCTTTAATCAAAGAAGAATGCTGTTCGTATATTCCTGACAACCAGCATGAGATAAATGACCATCTTGAGGTGATCCAGCAAGTGTCGACCATGACCAAACCAGGCCCAAACCCTCTGACAGACTTTTTCCAGAATTTGTTTGGGGGGGTTGGGTTCCATCCTAATGAACATCCTGATTGCCATTTGTGTGGGATTACTCCTATTAGGAGCATGGATTTGTTGTGGTATTCCCTGCATGAAAAAGTTAATCAAAGATTTTATAGACATATCAGTTTCTGTGACTATGTATCAAAGTACTGTAATTGAAGAGTTGTTGAAAACGGAAATGCTTTCATAAATCTAAACTAAATGACTCTCTTAACTGCAAATCCAGAATGGAAGAGGTTAGGAGAAGAAGTAAACTGTTTAAGCTTTTGAAAATAGAATAAAAAGTATTAACAGGGGGGAAATGTCAGAAAAATATTCATTTTTATATATGTCTAATGCTTATTAGAAGCTAAAAGGGTTAACACATTTTCATTCTATTTTATGTACAAGCTTAATTCTGTATGAAATTATAAGATGATTTTTCAAACCACAGTATGCTTTCTGAAACTGTAAGATGCACCCTGACCTAGTATTTGCTAGCACAGCAAAATTCATGTTTATGCCTTTTGGAGATGTACTGAGAAGCAGGTAATTATCTGCTAGGTCAGGAAAATGTATGAATAGTGTATGAATAGAACAATACTGTTTTCTATAATATGATTGAATATGAACAATCAGCTCTGTTCGTGTTATGAGAACATGCACAGCTGTGGAAAAGAAGAGATACATGAAACAAAAGACTGCTTGAAAAATCTGTACTTGCTTTGTGCTCGAATTAGCTATAGTACCTTGAATGGTAACATAACATAGTGGGAAGTTGTATCTAACCAGTGATCACCAAGGCCACGTTGTTTTTCTTAGGAAGTTTTTCATAAAATTGATAGTGCAAGCAGAAAATCATGGACAAATAGCTGCTATGTAATGATGATGTTAAAACTTGTGATCTGTTATATCAGCTTGGTAGGCAATGTCTTGTTAGAAAGTGTATAAAGATAAACTTACTTCCTGATTTTAGTTAGACAAACTCTGTATTAGCACGTTTTTGTCTCCTTGCTGCAAGATTAAAGTGCCTTAACCTGAACCTACCGTGTATTGCTCATTTTTAAAGTTTATTTTTCCTATGACATATATGTACCTTTTATCCTACTGGATCTTATAATATTGTTGTCATCATTCATTTCCAAATAATTTTTTATAGATTTATCCCTTCTAAAAACTATATGTGGGCTTTTCCCCAGTTGGTTCAACAGACCATCAGAGTAACAATACATTTTCCAATTTCTTTTAAGAATGTTAAAAATAGCATCCTGTTCAGGGGTATAAGTATAATAAAAGTAAAGTTCCGCTGTATTTTACCAGTTTCCCCAGTCTCTATACTACCAGTTGTCAGTCCTGGTTTAAACAAGGGTATGATAATACCACCTCTTCTTTTGGTACTTACTTCATTCTGTACTCTATCAATTAAATGTTTGGGGTAACCCCTTGCCATAAACACTCCCCACGTTTCCTTCCTTCTTTGATATACATATGGTCTTCGGAAATCATATGGGCAAGCCTAACATATTGCCCCTTAACTATTCTCTTCTTCTGATGTTCTGGATGACAGCTATCATAATGAAAGAAATTGTTAGAGAGTGTTGGTTTTCCATAAATACTATGTACTAAACATTTGTTGGAAATGTCTTTGGTTATTTCCACATCCAAACAGTTAATTTTGTCTCGACAAAAAGTGTACATAAATTTTAAAAAGGAGGTGGTATCCCCAAATATTTCATAAATTCGTGCACTTCTTTTTCATTTTTAAGATGTCTAAAAATCTTACATAAAGCCACCAAGGGGGTGAGTTGTACCATGCAAAAACATAATTTTTCTCCCATTGCAACAAAACCACATTAGAAAATACAGGAGCACATGATGCCCCCATGGTGACCCCTTTATTTTGATGGAAATAATGCCCATCTATGAATAGAAAATTGTAGGAAAGAACCAAATCCATAAAGGTATCCAATACATTAATTTTATCATCATCAAATTCCCCTGTTTCAACCAAAAATTCTTGAAACCACTCCATCCCTGTCATGTGAAGGGATAACACTGGTTAAAAAAGTTAGATCTTCAGTGTAACGAACTTCCCTAAGTTTGACCAAAAAAATCCCATGATTCATGACAACGTTGTGTGTATTCAAACAATTTTAATTTTGACATCCAACTATTTGGCTAAATTGTGTGCTATTTTCAATAATTTTTTGTGGTGTGTACAGGACTGATTTTTTCCTTATTGTTTGGATTTAGTATTCTAAGCCGGTGTTGGTTACTGGTATAGTGTCTTCTCAAAGAATTCCATCAGGTTCAGTAGGTATGATCTTCCTTTGACAAAGCCAAACTGGGATGGATCCAGAATCTGAAGGTCTCTTATTACTTTGTTGATCATTTTCTTGATAATTCTTTCCATGGCTTTGCAGATAAGGCTAGACAGACTAGTGGGCCTGTAGTTTCTGGGATCTATTGATGGTCCACCCTTATGAAAATGGATGACCATTGCAGTTCTCCATTCTAGTGGGATGAAGCCTATTTTTAGACTATAGTTAAATAGTAACTCCAGTGACCCTGACAGGTCATATTTTAGACTATTCAAGAGGCATCTTGGGGTATTATCTGGGCCCACTGAGGCTGTGTTCTTGACCTTTGTAAGCATAGCCAGGAGGTCTATATTAGATCAGCGAACGCTTAAAAAAGTGAATGCTGATTGATCGACCTTATGTAATTGAAAGCTTACAATCTTGAACTGTCAGATCAGCGATTTTTTTACTAGGGAAAAAAATCGCTGATCCAAAACACATACACACAACACAAGCACACCAAACAAACAGAAATCCACACACATACATCTAAAATGTGACACCTAACCCTACACTAAACTATGCACACACCACTAACTATCCACTTACCTTAACCCAAACCCTAACCCTAAGGTTCGTCACTATCGCACTCACCTCACCCGCTCTCTAACCCTAACTCACCTAAACCTGCCCTAACCCTCACGTCCACACAATTGCACACATACCTAACCCGAGCCCTAACCCTAACTCACCTAACCCACCCTAACACTCACATCCACACAATCACACACTTACCTGAATCTGACCCATAACTTTCCACCACAGCACTGAAAATACTGAAGCAACAGAAACGGACAACCAAATTCTTTCCCTAGGAAAAAATTTGGGTTTCTGTTGCTTTGATATTTTGAACATTCGCTTAAATAAGGTTGATCAATCAGTGTTCGCTTGTTTAAGCATTCGCTGATCTAATACAGACCCTAGCCAGGACATGCTCTCTATAGTTGGACGGGTTATGTATAAAGGTATTTCTTGGGGTGGGTTGGGGTGGCTGGGGTGAATGAAGACTAAAGTTGGAACGGAGTTTGTCAGCCAGGAGATTTGCTCTATCATCTGACTCAGTGAATGAGGCACCATTAACAACCTGTTCAGTACACTGCTTTGTGCTGCCTTTGAGGTTTCTGACATATCTGAAGAAGGACGTACGATTATCTTTTTATCTGGGGGGCTATGTTGACCTAAAAAAATTGGATTTATTGGACTTAATGTGCCCCCTTAGATGCCTGTTTAATTTAATGACAGAGTTCTTATCTTTACAATCTTTATGGCATGCTAAGCTCAATTTCAACCATATCATCAAGTTGTGGTGCTCATCACAAAGGAGGATGAAAGGGTATACAGAGAGGAGGTGGCATCTCTGATCAGTTGGTGCGAGGGGAACAACCTTGACCTGAATGTAAGCAAGACCAAAAAGATTATCATCAACTTCATGAAAAGAAGAACAAACCACCCTGCACTCAGTGTACACATATCAGAGGATATCTCATGGTTGGGAAACAACAGTCAACTGGTCAAGAAAGCACACTAATTCCTCCACTTTTTAAGAAGGCTGAAAAAACCTAAGCTTCCTTCTTATATTCTCTCCACCTTCTATAGATGTGCAATAGAGAGCATCCTCATTTGCCACTTCACAGTGTGGTTTGGGAAGCTGCACAGCTACAGAAAGGAAGGTGCTACAAAGAGTGGTGAGGGTTGCAGAGAAGGTAACAGGTTCTAGTTTTCCATTGATACAACATTTTTATTCTGCAAGAAGCATCCAAAAGGCCACCAAAATAATATAGGACAACACAAATCTTGCGGATGGAGTGTTTAAGCATCTGGCATCGGGCAGGAGATATTGCAGCATCCGCTGCAGGACTACAAGATTCAATAACAGTTTCTACCCTACAGTGATTAGACTTCTGAACTCGGGCACATAATAAGTCAATTTTTATTTATTTGTGCAATATATAATTACATAAGTAAGTGCAACATTTATTTACTACATCCAAAATCAGTATTATTTAACCCACTCAAGTGCAATATATACTTACATAAGTAAGGCAACATTTATTTACTGCATACATAATCAGTATTATTTAACCCACTCAAGTGCAATATTAGACAAATAACTTAGGTATTTCAATCTGTAGTGTGTTTTGTATTACTTTAGATAGGGTAGTTAATTTAACTCAGGGGAGAGTATTCTTTTTGTATGTGAGTGTTGGTAAATGTCTCTGCTCTTTCTTTTGTGCACTGGGAATAGTTCAGCAGCCTCAATCTACACTCTGTACAAACTCAGTAGGTGGTAAAGAGGGTACTTTCAAATGGGTTGTAACTGGCACATCACAAGGCATAACTGACACCATCATGAGCACACCGACAAACAGAACAGTCTTATGGCAGGAGGCAGTAGGCTTGCAGTACCCCATTTCATGTAAGTAATGTAAATATAGGTGAGGTATATGGTACTGCACATCCAGATACCTTGTGGCAGCTCTCCCCTGATACCCCCACATTTTCTAACAGCCTAGGTCATTTATGGTGCTCCCCACCTAGACTCAATAATACAGGCCCATATACCACTGTTACATACACTGGCCTCTGGAGTGCATAAGGGCACATATGTATTGTGTAGGTGACGCCCACACATATATGGCCCCAGCCCCACTGTATGTGTGGGGGATACAACAGCAGTGGACTAATGGCAGCAATGGCAGTGTGATATACTCACAGCCCACTACAGAACAACCCCCAAGAGCATGACAAATGTGCAAACCTTGGTATGTAGATGGAGGACAAAGGAACACAGGGACATATGTGGAACAGTGTTGCCATACTCTAAGCAAGGTGCTGGTGTTACAGGATAGTCTGCAACGTACCCTTAGTCAGGGAATTGAGGTTAGAAACAGAAATGGATGTAGCCATGTACTGATAGTATGCAACACACACACTGCCAGTGTAATATCTGACACAGGACCTGTGTGGTGGACGGACAACACATGATGGGCATACCTCTGTCCAGCAAGAGGATAGGCCCACAGTAGTGAGCTATGCAGACAGACTGCATTCCAAGGTAAACTAGTATGTACACACACTCTGTAACACCAGTACTATACAAAACATCTCACAACTCTACTCACAGTGTGTCTGTAGTTCCTGATCCTCCTACAAATATGTGGCTGCCCTGAGTATGCAGGTTCTCCTGTAAGAGGTATTGCTACCTGCTGTCTTTAACACTGATGCCCACACACAGGAATGATGTCCATCTCACAGGAAATGTAAAGGGACCATGCCCACATGATGTAGGGATTCATAGTGGGTGGTTGCCATGACAGTGGTAATTGGAGGTACTACACATGTGTAATCATATATATATATCTATCTGGATAAGTATATGTACATATATTTCCACCATATGTCCTGGACATGGAGTGTAGCCCTACCCCAGCCCCTATAGTCCCAAAGTCGTAGTGCAAGGGGATGTCAGGTATGTATAGCAGGTATATTACAAGACTATTGCTACTGTCATTGGGATTGTCTTCACAGACATGGTGCGTGTGGAAGGTCACATCTGCTTATGACATGTGTGCCATTGGCTACTGACAGACATCCTAAGGAAATCATTGTAAAGTACCGCTGCTAGCATGTAATGCCTCTGTGGAGTGCAGCAGAGATATTGGCCAATATATGTGGAACTTCGGACACACACTGTACAGTCCAGAGGGATACACATAATCCCTTAGTGCACAACATGTGTACCAGGCCTGACAATATGGATGTAGACAGACATGTAGATGGGTATAACACATAATGACTGGTATACATATGTCACCATAGGTTTTGGATTCACACACTCCTGTCTGGCCTGACACATAATGACTGCTGGTACAGGGGTGCCATGGACACATGCTACCCACTAGATAGTGACATACAGCTGTACAGCATCCCACTGCTCTGTCTGACATACATGACTTTTAAGGGAGGCTTGGCAGCAGTACATCTGGCAAGTATCTGCACATGACATCTCACTGGGTAAGTACATTAAGCTGCTAGGCATGTAACAATGCACTGTGCAGGCTACAGGCAGACTGGCTCAACACTGGCCTACATCTCCTATGGGGGAATGCACATGTACCTGCATATATAGCAGGCTCAACAGCCATGTCACAGCACAGGGCAAGATACACCTGTGTGAAAGTGCATAACCACAACCATTGTGAACACAGCCACATATGGTAAGCTAGCATAATATTACAGTATGTGGACTATCTGTTCTACACCATCCTCATATATGCCACTCACAGAATGACCCTACATATACTGGGCTGCTACACAGTTTGGTCTGATGGCTATCTGTGGTATGGGACATGTGTGTGGATGGCCTTACAAACATGTACGGCAGAATGGCACCATACAGTTGGGCAGCATGTAACATCAGATAGAAAGGAAGCTAGAGCAATGACATCTACCACAGTCTGTACACAGGCTAAAGTATATATTAACAATACACACACTGCCAACATTCACTATCACTGCACAGATGTCAATACTGTACAAACATCCACAGAATGTCCAGGTTATGTCATGAAATATAATCCCTACTGTACATGACGTGTAGCAATCTGATATATCACTGGCTTGTTATCAGATATGATGACACTATTTATTGTGTACAGCACATATGCACCACTTCATGCATGACATATGTACAAAAGTTGACAGAGGTGTGGCTGACAGCATATACACAGGGCCAGTATAGACATGTTGCTGTGGTAACCTCATAAATTTACCATTGTAACGGGGTTTGTTGCAACATATATCCTATGAGGGATATGAAGTCAGTAACTGTCACAGCCTTCACCATCTACAGACTGCAATCCTCACACTACCTTCAGCATTCCACAGATAGATGCACCGTAGCTAACACATGAAATCAAAGGCACAATACTGCCCAGTCTGCAGATGACCCTGCAGATAGGGATTCCTCATATACATGGAACTGACATGGCATGTATTGCAACATGTATGACAGGCATATCCAGACAAACACTGTTAAACCAACATTACTCCAAATGCAGTATAGCAGCACTTACAGTCTGTGGTCAGGTCAGGCACATACCCCTCCTGTTTTTTGGCCTCTTTCCACAGTGAATGTTGTTAGAGGTAAATCCCCAATCCATCCGAGATGCTGTTTGCTAAACAACAGTTCTAGTTCCTGCTCACAGTGACTGAAAAGGGCCAACACCACCATGATGTTCCTAGATATTGGAATGTGTTTCCATGCAATTGGCTATGGGAAGGTTACCACAGCTGTTCCACATGCAATCAGCTAGGGGAGGGCTGCAATTCAGCTGATCATGAGCATCACTTAAAATACATAAATGGGTCTCCACATCCACCAGAGAGGGAGTGGGGGAGGCAGACAGAGGCAAAAACATGTCAGGGAGGGGTGGGAGAGTAAAACTGAAGCATGTTTGTTTCACACACCTACCAGCACAGGGTATCAAACCCCTGATAACTATATCGTGCTATCACAGTTTGATGCAGGTATTGGATGCTCCACATGGGTTACCTGCTGTGGAGCACTCAGAACATATATGTGATGGTGATTGACATCTGCAACAGGGATATGGTAGATATATGGTAGGTGACGTACACATGCCTGTCTGCATGAACAGGTGCCAGCGTCAACACAGGCACACTCACACAGGGACGCACACACATTGACACACTTGGCAGGGCCAGGAGTGCAACTCATCACTTGTGGGATTGCTACAACACATCAATGTGCAGGTATCACATGCACCATATGGGTCATATGGAGGTCGTATGGGCACAGAGTATGAGGAGGTGTCTGACATCAGACAGCATGCTTCATTATGCCCTGGGGGGTTGTAGTGAGTGTGGATGTGGACATACGCACCATGCAACACACACAAGAACACACAGGGTGCCAGTTCTGACATGCATGGGTGCATGTCTGCATGGGTGTGTGGTGGTCAACTGTGCCAGCAGGCTGCACAGGGGTAGGCGATGGGTATACCTTGGCATCAGGCCACATGACAATGGTCTGCATTGTGGCTCAGGCCTGTAGTGTTTGCATTTGCCCACCCAGGTGGGTACTGCATCCCTCATCCAGTCACTTGGGTGACTATTGTGTGTGACCAATGCTGTGCATCACTTGCCATGTATATGTTCCTTAGTCTATGACATGGATGGTATCTGGGATGTGCACACCTCCCACATGAATGTGCAGTGACATGTAGAACTGTACCTGGGGTGTCTGGCCCCTGTTGTGAACACAGATTATCACCAGATGTGCCAGTCTTGGCCACCTGTGGCAGGAACTGATAATGGGCTGCAGGTTTACCTTGCACCTACATTGATAACCAGCATTCCCTGATGTCAGTGTCATCTGTCCATACAGTGCATGTTGTCAGGCATGGTATGTCCGTTGTGAGTCACATGCGAAGGCACCAGAGTTGGTGCAGGTGCCCATTGGGGAACATGGAGATGCACTGTCTGCATGTACGTGCATATTGGACAGATGGGCAGGGTGACTTGCTCTCTGCAGCCCACTGCTATCACTGCATAGTTATTATCAGTGGCCAATATGCAGTGTACTACCCACATATTGGCTGTTGCCTAGGCATGTGTGTGCGTATGACACATGAGTTGAGTGTGTGCTCTGGGTAATAGTGGGGTTGCTAACTGTGATTGGCTGGCCTTCATGTCACATGTATGGGTATGGCTTTGCACCACAGCCTCTCAGCTAATTTACATCTGTTATCCCTGTATGGTTGACATTGCGATATATAGTAGGGCCACCATAAAAGAAATAAGCAAAACCCCCTTCACATTGCCCACAAGGATCACACACTCACCCTCATCTCTACACAGGATACGTGTTACATACACACACACACACACACACACACACACACACACACACACACACACACACACACACACACACACACACCGGTTATGTCTGGGAGTAGAACCCCTACCTAACTAGTTTATTACACTACAGCACTATGCAGTTATAGTACGCGCCACGGACATTACTGGAGTACTTCTTCCCCAAAGGTGTATTTCACAATGAATGACATCAGCAGGATTACCAAACTAGGGCACTTCAACTGTACTGTGAGTGACTAGCCTAAAATGCATTGCTCCCTACACAGACATTGAGACACACACAAAACATCCACAACTGACATGTGTGGGTATAGTACCCCTAACTGAGGTCTATATCACACTACAGCATGGAGCTATTATAGGACGCACCACAGGTAGTACTAGAGAAATCCTTCCCCAAAGGTGTATTTCACAATGAATGACATCAGCAGGATTACCAAAGAAGGAGATTTCAACTGTAATCAAGTGACTAGCCTAAGATGCATTGCTCCCTACACAGACAGTGAGACACACACAAAGCATCCACAACTGATATGTGTGGGTATAAAACCCCTGACTGAGGTCTATATCACATTACAGCAGGCAGCTGTTATAGGATGCACCACAGGGAGTACTAGAGAAATCCTTCCCCAAAGGTGTATTTCATAAGGAATGACATCAGCAGGATTACCAAAGAAGGGCATTTCAAATGTACTGCAAGTGACTCGTCTAAAATGCATTGCTCCCTACACAGACAGTGAGACACACACAAAACATCCACAACCAACATGTGTGGGTATAGAACCCCTTTCCAAGGCCTACAGCATGGAGCAGTTATAGGTCGTACCACAGGGATTACAAAAGAACTTTCTCTCCAAAGTTGTATTTCACAATGGATGACATCAGCAGGATTGCCACAGTAGCGCATTTGAAATGTACTGTGAGTGAGTAGCCTATAATACATTGCTCCATGCACAGACATTGAAACACACAAAAAACATCCAGAACTGCCATGGGTGGAGATTGAACCCTACCACAGTTCTAAATCACACTACAGCAGTTACAGGACGCGCTACAGAGATTACTGAGCTACAACCTTCCCAGAGGTGCATTTCTAGGTGGGTGACATCAGCAGCCTTGCCAAAGTTGAGTATATGAATTCTAGGGAGTGTGAGTACCCTAAAAAGCATTGTTCTCTACTCAGTCAGAGACAGACACACAGATTCACACACACACACACACACACACACACACATACATTTGCCAAGTCTGGGGTTGGAACATCTACCCAACTACATTATCACACTACAGCAGTATGCAGTTACAGGACGCGCTATGGAGATTGCTGGATTATGACTTTCCCAGAGGTCTATTTCTAGGTGAGTGACATTAGCAGTCTTGCCAAAGTTGTGTATATGAATTGTATGGAGTGTGAACAGCCTAGAAAGCATTGCTCTTGACTCAGTCAGTCAGACACACACACACACACACACACACACACACACACACACACACACACACACACACACACACACACACACACACACACACACACACACACACACACACACACACACACACACACACACACACACACACACACACACACACACATACACACAGTTGCCAAGTCTGGGGTTAGATCACCTACCTAACTACTTTATCACACTACAGCAGTACACAGTTACAGGACTTGCTACAGAGATTACTGGGTTATAACTTTCCCACAGGTGTATTTCTAGGTGAGTGACATCAGAAGCCTTGTCAAAGTTGAGTATATGATTTGTACAGAGTGTGAGCAGCCTAAAAAGCATTGCTCTCTACTCAGTCAGACACACACACACACACACACACACACACACACACACACACACACACACACACACACACACACACACACACACAAAAATACAGTTGCCAAGTCTGGGGTTAGAACACCTACCTAACTACTTTATCACACTATAGCAGTACACAGTTACAGGATGCGCTATGGAGATTACTGGGTTGTGACTTTCCCAGAGATGTAGTTCTAGGTGAGTGACAACAGCAGCCTTGCCAAATTTGAGTACATGATTTGTACAGAGTGTGAGTAGCCTAAAAAGGCATTGCTCTCTACTCAGACACAAACACATACACACACACACACACACAGATTCACACACAAACACACACACATACACAGTTGCCAGGTCTGGGGTTAGAACACCTTCCTAACTACTTTATCACACTACATCAGTACCCAGTTACAGGACCCACTACAGAGATTACTGGGCTATGACTTTCCCAGAGGTGTATTTCTAGGTTCACTTACATTAGCAGCCTTGCCAAAGTTGAGTATATAAATTGTACAGAGTGTGAGTAGCCTAAAAAACATTTCTCTCTACACAGTCAGAGACAGACAGACACACACACAAACACACACTCACACAGTCTC
Organism: Protopterus annectens; assembly: GCF_019279795.1. Lineage (NCBI taxonomy): Eukaryota > Metazoa > Chordata > Ceratodontiformes > Protopteridae > Protopterus > Protopterus annectens. The sequence continues at coordinate 1,159,713,543 of NC_056745.1, forward strand.
CAAGTCTGGGGTTAGAACTACTACCTAACTAGTTTATCACTACAGCAGTACACAGTTATGGGATGTGCCATGGAGATTACTGAGCTACTGTTCTCCCAAAGTTGTATTTCACATTGGTTGACCTCAGCAGGCTTGTCATAATACTGCTATGGGGAGGGGTGGTGTGTGCATGGGCCATAACCCTGTCCATGTGAGAACCGCCCTCAGCAAAGCTAAAAACATCAATGGGACCTGACGGTATCCCGGGTTGCGTGCTACGTGAACTCCAAGAAGAGCTAAACCTGCACATAAAAATACTATTTAACCTTAGCCTTACTACAGGATATGTACCTGAACACTGGCATACAGCAACAGTGGTCCCACTCCACAAAGGAGGCATCTCTACAGACCCTGGTAACTACCGCCCCATAAGCTTAACCAGCCTGGTCTGCAAAGCTATGGAAAGAATCATTATGGAACTCATAAACAAAGACATTTGGGACCTACAGACACTTGATCCCACCCAGTTCGGCTTTGTAAAGGGCAGATCCTGCCTTTTGAACCTGGTTGACTTTTTCGAAACAGTCACTAGAGCCATTGACGAGGGCAAAGCAGTCCATACAGCCTACTTGGACTTGGCTAAAGCTTTTGACACAATACCCCACTCAGGCATCATAGACAAGCTCAACAGCTTAAATGTAAATCCATATGTCACAAGATGGGTTGCAAACTGGCTAAAGGATAGAACCCATAAAGTCAAAATCGCTGGAGCCATATCAGACTCAAAGCCAGTCACAAGTGGTGTCCCACAGGGCTCTGTCCTGGGACCCCTCTTGTTCGGCATTTATTTCTCAGATGTGAAAGCAAACATGGGAGGGTTGTGGCTGACAAAGTTCGCAGATGACTGCAAACTAGGCGCCATAGTCGATACACCAGCTGACACATACATACTACAGAAAGGCCTCACTGAAACGGACAACTGGTGCTGGAGTCATGGCCTTAAACTAAATGCCAAAAATGTATAGTCATCCCCTTTGGGAAAAACAAAGTACCCACAAATTATCACATAGACAGTAACCCACTGAGTACGGAAAACGTAATCAGAGACCTGGGGACGCAAGTCGATAGTGACCTCTCATTTGACACCCACGTTGCCAAAGTGGTTAGAAAGACTTTCTACCTTGCCCACCTTATCATGAAGGGATTCACATCCAGATCAAAGGAGGTCATTGTACCCCTATACTCCTCCCTTATCAGGCCCATGATTGAGTACAATGCCCCATTTGGTATGTACCTCAACTGGCACTTGCAACAGCTGGAGAGACCCCAAAAGTACCTCACCAAGAGGATCAAGGGTCTCCAACATATGTCATATGCTGCCAGACTAAAGAAACTCCAGCTCTATTCAGTAGCATACCGCCTACTCAGAGGTGATCTGTGCCTGACGTACAAGGCCATGCTCAATCAGGAATTAATGGACATGCTCCACCTCAAAAAATCCAAATCCATCAGAACCACGAGAGCTAAAGATTTAAACCTCAGCACAAATATGAACAGGACATGCTGGAGGGACAGATTCATAACTCAGAGGCTTCCCATACTCTGGAACAGAATCCCAGTTCATGTTAGGCAGAGCACCTCACTGACTCTCTTCAAGAGAAATCTTGATGAGTGGATGGGAGATCGTAGGTTTACCCCAGGGGTCATCTCTGTGTCACTACTAGACAGAGGTACAGTAAACTAATTCTATTATGTAAGGGGGTCTTCACTGTGTCACTACTAGACAGAGGCACAGTATTCTAAATCTATTCTGTACACTTTTGTACCATTACATGGGGTGGCAAAAGCCACATCACTATGGCTAGGCTTATAAATGCTCCAGGGCAGACAGCCTAGTACTAAACTATGAAACTATGAAACTATGTAGGGGTTGACATGCCACATGCGGGCACACATGGGGTCATATGTCACAGGTACATGTATACAGCTACTAGATGACTACTTCCTTGTACAGTCATGTTGCACAGCTGGCACGTGCACCATATAGTCTGTCATGCTTCCAGATACTGGTGGCTAGTATCTGCATTGAGTGACATCTGCACCTCATGTGTTTGGGGCCCTTTGGCTGTGTGCTGGGTGGGACAGGCCTGGATGGCTCCTTGTCATGGCCACCCTCTTCCACACATCTGTGTCCATCTACCTTTGGCTTATTATAGTGTGTTGTCCTTACATATATGTCTGTATTCCTATCCACTGTGTGTGCAAGGCAGGAGTGGTGCATACTGATGTGTCTGCACTAAGAACTGCGACTGCCTGATATGTCTGGTCTACTGGTGTTTGCAGATGTGGCCTACATGTGTTTAAGTGTGTGAGCATGCCCAGTATGACCTTTCAGTATATTGTTGACTGACATTGCTTTCATTCCTCTAAGTGTGTGAGCATGCCCAGTATGGTAATCTGTATTGCATGTGTGGATCAAGTCCAGGTAGTTTGTACTGTGCTGCTGACCTTTGTGTTGTACACCGACAGGTAGCATGCTGTGTCTGCAGGGTATCCATCGGTCATTTGGCATTGACTGTTGTTACATTTCTGTATAGTGGTGGGGGACACACCTGACTGTTTCTACATTTCTGCACAAGAATGGGGGGGCACACCTGACTGCTACTATAAGTGTACATAGGATGGGGGGCACACCTGACATTTGTACACATTTGCTAGGACTGTACTGGTATGTCGGGTACTCCATTTCAGTCTGTAGTCTTACATATCATGCTGACTAGAGGCATACCTGTGTACTACAGATCTTAGCTTTTATTACCTACATATTAGTTTCTGACTTCCTAGCCTTCAAAACTTACATCCAACTGCCTGGCCTGCTGTATTCTGTCTGTGTAAGCCTGGGGGTGGGGTTACCCATAGGGCTCATTCAGAGGCCATAGTACAGCATTTGTTTGTGTTTGTCTACACCTATCCTGCTGGCTGTAATTGTTGTTGGATATGTGACACCCCTAACTGGCATGTGTGAGTCACTTACCTTGTGGATGTCCCAGTATTGAGGGTGGTGCTGCAGGGCTACCTATGTCAGATGCACATAGTACACTCCCTATACATAGTTGAGCACAGGTAGTGTCATGTTTGGCATCCCTTTTACTGTATGTGTGAGTCAGAGAGAGGTGTCATTGCCTGGGACCCTACTGTGTCAGTGCATGTGCTTTGTCAAGGCCAGGGCATACTGGGCACGCCTCCTTCTGCCTACTGGGGCAAGTTCAGGTTGTTCCTCCTCCGAGTCACTCTGTGCCTGTGCAGGCCTTAGCAATGGTGGGGGGGCTGTGTGGCCCTGCCCCATGCTGTTCCTGCTGTAGCTGTTTCCACAGGATCATATTGTGTAGCATGGCACATACAAGGACAATTTGGGTACATGTAGTTGGTGAGTACTGCAAGGCTCCACCAGATGTGTCCGGGCACCAGAACCGTGACTTGAGCATCCCAAACACATGCTCTATTATGATTCCTGTTTGTGCGTGTGTCTCATTATGGAGTTCTTGTTCAGGTGTGTGTGCATTTCTGATGGGTGTCATCAGCCATGGCTCCAGTACATATCCAGCATCCCCCACTAGGTGACCGTGTGGGATGTCCCCATTGGCAAATGTCTGGTACAGCTGCGTCAAATGCTAGATGTAGGAATCATGATAACTTCCAGGGCAGCCAGCACACACACATTCATTATTATGCTCTGGTCATCGCACACAACCTGGCAGTTGATGGAGCAGAAGCCCTTGTGGTTGATGTAGACCTTACCCTGCTCACCAGGTGGTGCTTTGATGTATATGTGCATGCAGTCTATTGCACCCATTACCTCAGGGTATTCTGCTATTTGGTGGAAGAGATGCATATTGCTGGCCAAAGCCAAACGGGTAATGGGGAAATATCCGTGCTCACCGACATGTGCTGACATGGCATCCGGGAACTGGTGGAGTACCCTGGATGCTGATGCCTGTGCAATCCCCATCATATCCCCAGTTGGCCTTTGAAAGGTACCTGTAGCTAGTATTCATAGATCTACACATACCTTGGTATCCACTGGGATGGGTTCCCCTCTGTTAGTTCTGTGTGTGAGGCATGGCCGGCACAGCTCAACAATTTGCTGTAGGAGGTCCCTGTCCACCCTATAGTGCTCCACTATCTCCAGCTCATGTAGCCCTTGGTAGGTTACCCTGGGTCTGTACACTCTTCTCTGTCTCCTCACTGTGGGTTGCTCAGCAGCATTCACATCCTCACCACATTCAGCCTCTTGCACATGCTGGTTTATGATAGCAAAAGCAGCCCCTAACATTTTTCTCTTGCTTTCATTTTGTAAACTTTCTCCATTTGTATACACTGGTGGTGCAGAGTTTTTGGGAAAAACAAGGAGGAAGGGTGTTTGCATATTCTATAGTGGTGTGCTGAGCTGGGCTGGCTTGCTGCCTGTGTAATTGGCTGATTCTGATACATTTCACCTGTCAGCTAAGCTAGTTCTCCTTGATTACCTTCCTACTGCTATTTTCCCTTCTCATTGCCTCCTTGTTTAAGCCTGTGTGCTCGCTGCGCAAACAACGTGCTCAAATGTGCACAGAGCTGCTATTTCCTGGTTTAACTTCTTTTTGCTTCCTGTAAGACCCGGTGCACGGCACGCACACCTGCTTACACTTTGTAAAGAGTGCTAGGCAGGTTTAGACACACCCCTAACTTAGCTGGTGCTAAGCTAGGAGCAATCCAGAGCCACAGGGCTCCAATCCACTTACAGTATGCCTGACACCCCCCCACTTATGATGTCACCTATATCCTAGTCTTGCACCCAGCTATTTATACTCTTACACTCTTGGGACTTAAATCACACCTTGCAGAAAACTGGGATTCACTATCCTTCCCCTCATTTGCATAGGATTGCCTGCTAATGCTTAGTTACATGTCCCACACTGAGCCTCCCCCCTTAGCAACCATTACTCACTGGCCAGGTTGTCTTCTGCCTGCCATTGACTTGCATGGCAGAAAACTGCTTTTAGTTAGAATGCTTATTTTAGGTTTATTTCATTATTTACCCCCGATCCCATTTGCGTGCCACTGCCCTATGCTTAAACAGGTGAGATTGACAAAAAAAAAAAAAAATTTTTTTAAACATTTTGCAATGCCAATGGCCTTCTACTTGGCCATTAGCATGCTTCCTCAATAATATGCAGCCTTTATTTGGAGCTGTCATAGCTCCGTTTTGTAGTTTGCAGAAATGTACTCTGTTACTAACCAAGTACATTTCTGCAGACTGCACTCATCCTGCACTGATAGCTGCCAGCTTCCTGGATCACAAGTTACCCTCATTTGCATGGTTTTCACCTGCAAATGAGGATTAGTCTAAGAGCTCATATGCACATCCCGGGAGCTCATTCCTGGATCGCACGTCGGCCATATTGCTGAACATAGCTCTTAGACAAATCCTGCATGCTATAAAGGGCTTCGTAAACTGGGGGGAATAATTATTTTACTTGCAATAACAAAATTATTGGCAATGATGGAATATTGCAACACAAAAAGAAAAAAAATCATCCAATAAACTCTATTAAAGATGTGGAGAAAAACTGAAAAGACTATACAAAAAGAAAGTGAGCAACTCATAAGCGAGGAAAGTGAATGCTACAGATGTGAGAAAGTAACAAACCAGTCTGTAGACACTGTAAAAGATCATGCTCATGTAAAGGAAAATGTACTTCTGAGGAAAGAAAATTGCCAGCATGTATTAAATCAGTTTTGCTCGAGGACATAAACATTGTTATTGAACACACAAAATATGGAACAGAAAGAAGACAAGCAGGCTCAGAGGAATGGAAATACAGTATATGAAATTATACAAAATTTAACACAGCAAACAAAATGTAGCAGAAGATTGTAACAGCAAGAAGGATGACTAGACATGAGAGTATGCAGTACATGGAAATGACAATAACAAAAGATCAGAATGCACCTTAAAATATGAAGAATGAAGTTAAAAAGGTATAGATTCAGGTGAATTTAAAATTCTCAGGTGTTTCAGTTCATATAACAAACAGTGATATATTCAAAAAGTTAAAATGACAGCTAAAATAATAGAAAGCAACATCAAAGATCCATCCATCTATCTGTAATGTTATGAGGTAGTGCCATCTGTGCCAGGGACAGTAGAGCAGTACATATGTATATATGCCAGCATGGCTAGCTGGAGTTTTGGAAAGGGTTTTTACATTATTTGACAATCATATTGATTTTTACAGATGTTTGAGTTGAAAATATATTTGTAAATTTACTTGTGTTCAAAATGCATCAACAGCTGGACAGAAAGAATGTATGCATGTATATTAGGTGGTATTGTTATAACTGATCAAATGTGTATGTTTATCAGAGAACCCTGGAAGGGTGGAAAGTTTGATATTGTGTTATAGCTTTCAAATGTTTACAGATGTTAGCAAAGCTCTGTGTCTGTATTGCATATGTGAAAAACTATCCAACTGTATTATTTTTTATATCTCTGTGGTTGAAACTCTGTTCATTGTATTCAGTATTCTCCTATTTTCTGTTTTGTTATTTAACATTAAATATTTTAATGCCTTTCATTGTGGCTGGTCCTTTAGAGAATACTTTTAACATCTTGAGAGTACTTATGCTTGTTTTAGTGGCACTGTGGCCGGTTCTAAAGGCCTTGCTGCTTTGGTCATATTCTACCATTTGTATTAATATTAATTTTACACAGTATAATTGGGTACCCTTTGAAAAAGCTTTAGAGTAGCTCATTGGTGGCAGTGTGATTACCTCAAGGTCTGGGCAGAAAGAGGCACAGCTAGTAAATCTGAGCCAGATTTTCCCAGATGTGTGTGTGTGTGTGTGTGTGTGTGTGTGTGTATATGTGTGTGTGTGCAGGTGCACGTGCGTGTGTGTTTGAAACTCAAATATCCAAGTGTGTATGTCAGCTATTGGGAACAGGGACACAGAGCTCCAAAGTGGTCAGTGTGGAGTTTTTTGTGTGTCTGAAGACAGAAGGAGAGTCCAGCCCCAGGTCTGCAGCATGCTCCGTGCGTGCTCTTAAAGGAATCATGCTTGGTGCAGGGACCTGCATTTGAAAATACTGTGTGAATCAATCTTTGCTTTTAGTGACCATCCCTTACTGGAGTCAGTGGTGATGATCGAGTCTCCTTGATTGCTGGCCCAGAGTAGGGACCTGTCACACAATCCATCCACAACCCTTTTTTCCCATTTTTGCACATGGAGTTGGGGTATCATTTCAACAGTCACAATCATCTAGAGCCCAGGTTCACACCGTGGCCTTTCTTCCATACCACACACTTGCACACTCACAATCACATCTATCAGCAATTTAGAGTACCCAATCAGAACTCAGTAGTTTCACTATCAGTGAGTGATTGTTTTTAATCAGAGGTAAAAGCAAATGAGAAAACAGCAATAGGTTTCCACATGTTTGGAGAAACTTCATCTTATTTATTGAGTTATCTAATTACAAGATAACTGGGAAGAGTACAGATACAAAATTCTATAAGCAGCAACAAAACTACAGTGACAGGTTTATTACTATATTACATAAAGAGAGATTTATTTAAAGGCATAAGAAATGTAAAGAACTACCAAGCAAAACTATTTACAGAGCTGCATGTACAGTTAGTAGAGCAATAGAGGTAAGACTTCTGAATCCTGCACAAATGCACTTTATAAGCACTTACACGAGTGCATGGATCATGTTATTCCTAACAGAACCAAGATGCTATCCTCCAAAAAAAGGAAGCCAATCTGGTGGTCCCCTGCCATAAACAAACTCTACAACAGAAGAAAGAAACTGTTGCAAAAAGAGAGTAAAATCCCATGATTGGAGGAACTCCCTGGTAAGCCTCAGTAAAAAGCTGAGATCCCTCACAAAATCCTCCAAAGTTAGTTACAAAAACAAAATTGCCACTGATTCTAAAGACAACCACAAAGCATTCTATAGCTATGCCAAGAATCACAATGGAAACACTCAGATTTGCTCTGAGTTACAGCACAATAGCACTAAATATACAGAACCAATTGATATAGCCAACATCCTGGCAGATAGGCTCAGTGCTAACTTTACCCCTCTCTCACCCCCTAAAGGGTCCATGTCTATACCGGAAAAATACAAAGTTCCTGTTATCACGGCTGCACAGGTAAAAACCACACTCTCCAAAGCCAAGAACACAGTATCCATGGGACCTGACAACATCCCAGGCTGCATTCTACATGAACTACAGAATGAACTGGCACCCCACCTAAGCACCATGTTCAATCATAGCCTCACCTCTAGCTTTGTGCCCAGTGAATGGAGCACAGTGATGGTTATCCCACTCCACAAAGGGGGAGCCACCACAGACCCTGGGAACTACCGCTGCATTAGCCTAATGATCCTGGTCTGCAAGACCATGGAATGTATCATCATGGAACTTACAAAGACATTGATAATCTTCAAACTCTGGACCCCACCCAGTTCAGGTTTGTAAAAGGCAGATTATGTCTCCTAAAGCTGATAGACTTCTTTGAAACAGTCACCAAAGCCGTAGATGAGGGTACGGTGTTTCACACAGCCTGTCTAGATCTCACCAAGGCTTTTGACACAATCCCCCACTCTGGAATTATAGATAAACTCACTAAACTAGGTATAAATCCATACGTCACAAGATGGGTTGCCAACTGGCTCACTGACAGAACCCACACTGTGAAAGTAGCAGACTCCAAATCCGACTTCAGACTAGTGACAAGTGGAGTACCACAGGGTTCAGTCCTGTGCCCACTCCTGTTTGTTATCTACTTTTCTGAAGTACAGGCTAACACAGAAGGTCTTTGACTAATGAAGTCCGTAGATGATTGCAAACTAGGAGCCATAACCTAAATTTCTAACGATGTGGACATCCTACAAAAGGGCCTCACTGAGACAGATGCCTGGTGTCAAAGCCATGACCTGAAGCTCAATGCCAAAAAGTGCATTGTCATCCCCTTTGGTAAAAACTCTGTACCCATGGCTACCACATAGGTGGTAGTCTACTTAACACCGAAAGTGTGATAAGAGACCTTGGGACACAGGTGGACAGTAGTCTCTCCTTTGATAATCGCATTGCCACAGTAGTCAGGAAATCCTTCTACTTGGCACACCTCATCACAAAAGGTTTCTCATCCAGGAAAAAAGAGGTCATTGTTCCTCTCTGCTCATCACTCATTAGACCCATTATAGAGTACAACTATCCTTTTGGTATGCACCTCACAAGACATCTACAACAACTGGAAAAGCTGCAGAAATACCTCACAAAGAGGATTACCAGCCTCAAACAGATGCCCTACGCAGACCGTCTCAAAAAGCTCCAGCTTTAGTCCGTCGTATATCGTCTACTCAAAGGCGATCTCTTTCTAACATACAAAGCTATGTCAAACCCAGAGCTGTTGGGCATGCTCCACTTAAAGAAATCTCAATCCCTCCAAGCTACATGCTCTAGGGACCTAAGCCTTGTCACCACAATAAACAGAACATGCTGGAGGGAAAGATTCCTGTCCTAGAGATTTCCCATACTCTGGAACAAACTACCTACCTATCTATATCACACAAAGCTCCACATTAGCATTCAAGAAAAATCTTGATGATTGGATGGGAAATAGGAAATTCACCCCAGGGATCACCTCTGTGGCTCTGCTCGACAGGGGCACAGGAAAATAATTTTCTTGGGTGGCAAAAGCCAGGGTACCTTTTTGGCTAGGCTTATATAGGCTCTAGGACCAACAGCCTACTACCTACCAATGAACCTACAAATCCAAATAGTATATATATGGCAACAAAAAGTGTGCCCCTTACTCCTGTGATGTGTATACTCATCTTAACATTTAGCAAAGCATAATTTTATAAGTAATACACATGCTTACTTCGAACTAAGGTGGGTTTGTGACTTAGAATATAGTAAGTATTCCAGTAAATGTATGTACCACAGAGAATTTTTAAGAAAAAAAAAATCACTTTTATTGACTGTCTTTTTGGCATTCCATTTATGATGTTCTACACAATGCATCTGTCTTTCTGGACTGAAGCAGGTACTTAGAAATGACTACTCTGTGTTCCAATTAATATTATATAATGCTAGGTTATAAAAATGTGCATGCTGATTGGGCAGCCCAACCAGCATGCCCATTGTAAATTGACCATATACCAACAGAAAAAATTCTGGCCACTGAATTACCATTGAGTGGCCAGACTTCTCTATGGAATAAGTTGTGGAGGGCAGAGCAAAATGCAAGAAAAATCAGTTACATTCTTAAAAGTAAAGAAACAGAAACATACCTGATTTTCCTTATATTTCTAAGCTGTCCCTCCTATCCCTCTTCTTCACAGAATGGCCAGATTTTTGCCTCATAGTATTGGTATTTTCCACATAAAAATTACTTTTCTTGCAAGCCACTGGGGTTGAAGTCATTAAATAATGATAGACATTTAAGGCTTACCCTTCATATTCTTCAGAAAATTCACACTAAAAAGAGCAACTGAGATTCTATTTTCTCTAGAAAAAAACAGAAATGGAGATTCTTGCATGGATGTACTGTGCAAGCATGGGAATGTAACTCCCATATGCATAAGCACTACATCAGAAAATGTGGAAGAATGGGGGGGCGTGGCCAAGGATGAACACAGGATAGCAGCAGATTTCTTCAGCTCTACCAATTTCATTACACTGACAGGAATTAATTACTTAAAAAATTAATTTTTGAAGTAATTTTCTTTCTAAATATGTTTGTTTTATATAGTTCTTGAACTATATCTAAAAAAGAAAGGAAATCTTAACAATATTCCTGTCAGAAATCACTTTGGAAATTTTCCTGTCAGTTTATCAGTCTGAAATGAGTTCCAGTAAGACAAATTCTCAAGACTCCAGCATCAAGAAAGAACTTCAGTCTCTGATAATTATAATCCAGCAACTTACTGCTAAGATGGATAAAATGGATACTAAAATAGACACCTTCATAGAAAAACTACAAAACAAATAGACTTGTTACATATAGACCTGCAACAACAGAAGATCCAGATGACAGGCATAGAAGAAGCTGTGAATGACATGGAAAATAGAATCCAAGAAGAGGAAATCAACATTGAGTTTCTGCTGAAACAAAATACACATTTACAAACAAAGCTGGATGACCTGGAAAATAGATCTAGGCAATAACATTAGGATTTTTGGACTGCCAGAAAATATTGAAGGTAACAATATTACTTCTTTTTAACAACATGGCTCCCTAAAACTTTAGACTTACCAGAAGCATTCTCTTTGGTATCGAAGAGCACATAGATCTATAGCTAATACTAACTCTAACAAAAATATCCTAGAACAGTTATAGTTAGATTTCTATCATCTTTGATAAAGAGATGGTTCTTAAATCTGCTTGGGCTAAAGCTCCTGTTAAGATTAATGAGACAACTGTGCGTTTTGACAATGACTATTCTTCCATGGTAATAGCTAAAAGAAAAGTTTTTCTGCCACTAATAAGGGAGCTTAAAAAAGCACAGTTTAAAACATACCTTCTGTTTCCTGCCAAGCTTAAAATCTTCCTTCCTGATGGTCCTAAAATTTTCGATGACTTAGACTCTGCTTTACTGTTTATCAAAAAAAATAAGATTTTGGATAAAATAGAGGAAATGGAATGGGCTAGACCTTCATTAAAGAGACTGGCAACTGAAACTTCATGGAAGACTTCAGAGAAGAAGAAGAGACTAAAAAACAAATGTTTTTTTTTTCTCTCATCATTTTATTTCATTATTAATCTTTTTAAATATAGTTCCTGCATTTCCAAGAAGCCACAAATATTTTGAAAAAGATTTAATCAAAGTTATTCTCTGTGTGCAAAGAAATGTTTTGTTTCATAACCAGTCAAAATATCTGAAGATTTAATGGCAAGCTATGATTCAACTTGTTTCTCTTTCTGAAAAGGAGAAGTAAGGTCAGTAATTTGATACATCTTTTTTCTTTATCTTTTTTTTTTCTTCTTTTCTTTGTTTAAACAATGACATTCTATTTAGATTATGTAGTGGGTAAAGGGTGGGGAGGCAGGGAGAGAAGAGTAATGAAAATATGATTAATAGAATAATAACATATTTATTCCTTGTAAAAGTTTATATGTTCTTCAAATGCTATTCCTAATTATACTTTCTTGATTATACTGCTTATGCTTGTTTGTAAATAATCTGTCATGCTTTAACTAATAATAATTAGAACTAAATAATAGTAAATAATATGTTTTATTTTTAACTCTATTAATATAAACAGTAAGTAATATCCCATTGTATATACTTCTTATAGCTTTCTCTTACATTTTTTTATTTCTGCCTTACACTCTTTTATTTTCTACTCTCTTTTCTTTATTAATATATAGAAATGCTTTCGATCATATAGACACAGTAAATAATAAGATTTGCATAAAAATTGAGTTGGGACAAAAATATTGAGTTTTATTACTTATTAATAATTTTGGGCTTAATTTCACTTACATAGAGGCTGTAATAACCTGTAAAATACATTGTGAAGGTTTTGTCATGTTTAGATGCATTTACACTGCTAAATGAATGTTTGTCACTAGTTTTCCAAAATGTTAAGAGAGACAATCTGGGATGTGGGCTGTCTCATGCACAGTGTCCATGAGCTACATCAAAAGCTTCAACTCGCAGAATTCTCACAGAGAAGCTGAAAGCAGTTAGTCTAACCTTTGACCTAGATATCACACTGACACATCACAGATTCAGGAATAACACTCTACCAGGAAATAGAAATGATGCAAATGTGACTATGTGAAGGAAAATGAACTCTTTAACATCTAAATGTGAGTTATTTTATATAATTACTTAAATATCTATGTTATAATTCATAAAATATGTCAGTTATAATGAGTTTAAATGATACAGTTTCTTGTAGTAAGTAAATGTCTTATTTTAGAAGGCATAGAAAATGAAACATTTATTCAAATGTTTTTGAAAATCTACTTAACAGCAGCATAATAATCTGTGTTAAAAACTTATGTTCCAAACATATACATTACTATAACTCATTTAATTCATCTGATTGACAAGCATAAATAATTTTATAACTCTATTCTGGAAGAAATTGTCATGTGATATATTTTAAAGCAGTAGTATAGCATGGTTGTAAAATCTGGTTACTAAAATGTGTTTGCTGTGCATTATTTTGTATAAAGCAGACAGATTAATTGTAGGGACAGCAAGTAGGATAGTGCTCAGCAAGGACACAACTCAGTGAGATCATATATATATATATATATATATATATATGGTTCTACCTGACATAATCGAAACCACACAACACCGACAACCACATCACCGACACCACATATTCGACAGTCCATAAACACGAAACCACACATAACCGACAACGAAATAAACGACGGTACACAAACACGAAACCCCATACAAAACAAAACACATCCCCATTCCACAAACCACACACACAACACAAGCACACCAAAACCTAGCCAACACTAAAAAAAATCCTACTCCGCCTTTAACGTCACCTACCTCACGCCCCCCTACTCCCTAACACTACCTAACTTTACTAATCGCCCCCCTAACCTAACTCCTAACTCCCTATAAACCCCCTATATAACCCTAACCCCCCCCCTCACTTACCAAAACCCTATATCCTTTAACCCTAACCCTAACTTACCTAACCCCCCTCATATAACCCCCCCCTATAACACTTAACTCACCCCCCCCTATCGCCTCCTAACCCTAACTCACTTTAACCCACCCTATCCCCATGTCGGTCTTCTCAGCTGTCGGCGAAGTCAGGTAGAACCATATATATATATATATATATATGTGTGTGTGTGTGTGTGTGTGTGTGTGTGTGTGTGTGTGTGTGTGTGTGTGTGTGTATGTGAGTGTATGTATATATATATATGTATATATATATATATATATATATATGTGTGTGTGTGTGTGTGTGTGTGTATATATATGTGTGTGTGTGTGTGTGTGTGTGTGTGTGTGTGTGTGTGTGTGTATGTATATAAGTGTTTCTGAGAATCTGCATAACTATGCAGTATGATTTATAACAATTTCTATGAATACAATATCTTATTCTATTGACAATAATGAGTTTGAGTAAATGCTCATATACAAGCAATTCAAGGTTTTTTTGGAAGCTGTTAATTGCATTTACATGACAGAAAATAGATGCATCTTAATATATGTAATGTCTGAATCATATTAGCCAAAGTTTTTGATTTAAATGAATGTTAGAAATCAAGAGGAGAGAAAAATAAGTTCTAACATCAAGATTATTTGAATGCTATTTGAATACAAGTGTTTTATATTACATAGATGTATATAGTAGTATGAACAGTTTTTTTTTTTAAAAAAAAGGTTTATTTTAGTTTATTTGATGCTGTTTTACCAAATGTGTAGTCTTATCTTGCTAGATAATTGAATTGAAAACTGTTAACCTCAGTTAAATATAACTAGTATTAAATTGATAAGGTGGTAGCTGAGGTACTGCTGCTTAGGGTAGGGGGATAACTTGAGTGGTAAATACTACTCTAAGTTGGAGTTTATAACTCCAGGCTGGATGCAAGGTTTAATCCTTACATTATTTTCACTTGTTCATTGTTATTTGTATATAGTTTTGACATCCACAATATATTTTGTACATTCATTGTCACTACAAACAAAATTGAATCCTATACAAAATCCCATAAGAGATTCAATAAATACAGCTATATTTAAAGGTACACCTAAAGGAGGAGATGTAACATTACTTATCTTGTTATTTTGATCATAAGATTCTTAAGTTTTAAAAATGCCAAATGACATCTTTAAAAGGAATTTCTTTAAACATTAATGGATTGAATAATCCGTGTAAAAGGGCAAGCCTAATAAGATACATTAATTTACATAAGGCCAACTTAGTCTTCCTGCAAGAAACCCATCTCTTGAAAAAAGATATTGATAAACTAGCCACAAACAAATATACAGTATTGGTTAGTTCAGAGCACACTCAGAAAAAGAGGAGTGGCTATTTTATGGAATAAAAGTATGCCCATTCCTAAAACCATTAAGTCTTATCAGGATGACAAAGGAATGTTTTGTATGGTTACAATACAAATTAATGGGAAGACTTACACTTTAATTAATGTATATTGGATACCTGGAATTGGTATTAATACAGTGAAACATCATCTTGATAAGTTCATATCATTCTCTATAGGAGATATTATTTTAGCTGGTGACTTTAATTGTATACTACATGAAAGTGATACTACCACTTTAGGAAAAAGAAGAATTACATCTAATGCAAAACATTTAAATGATTTTGCTAATTCTTATCATTTGAATGATATTAATAATCAGATAGATTCAAAATCATTACCATACACCTTTTTTCTAACAGATACAAAACTTATTCAAAAATAGATAGGGTCTTTATTTCTAACCAGATGGTAACAGATTTAATTAATTCCAAAATCATTTCATGTCCTATATCTGATCATAATTCAATTGTTTTTGAATTCATGATAAAAAATACTCATAATGTTCAGATCAAAAGGATACCAGCATACTTAACTCAACTAAAAGACTATAAAGAATATATACTTTCAGAAGTAAAACATTTTTAGACATAAATAATACTCCTGAAGTCTCCATTGTTTATGTTTGGGATGCCTTAAAATCATATCTATTTGGACAAAGTATCAGATGGTATAATAATAAAAGGAAATCTTGGGATAAGGAATTGTTAGATATTCAAAGTAAATTAGACTCTTATAAACATAATAATAAAGAAAATATTATGGACAAGAAAGTTATTGAAGAAATAAACAAACTAAATGAGAAATACAAAGAAATTTTAACTCATAAAGTTAAAATAACTTTAGAGAAATACAAGTTTTTGTCTTATTCAATAAGCCCCAAATACTTACATAGACTTAAAAATAAAACAAAAAGGTTGAATAAACAAAACCATATCAAAGAAATCTTTCTCTAAGGAAAAAAGAATGTTTCTAGTATACCAGAAATACTAGATGAATTTAGAAATCACTTTCACAAAATTAACCATAATAACATTAACATGGAACCTAAAGATAAAATAAAGGAGTTTATAACCACAAACATGAATAAAAAGCTTAATAAACAACAGATTAAACTATTGGACAAGAGTATTTCATATACAGAAGTTATTACACAAATAAATAAGCTTAAATCAAACAAAGCACCGGGTAATGATGGTATTATACCAGAGATATATAAAATCCTTTCTAAAAGTACATATTCATTAATACATAAGGTTTTATTTTGGCCCAAACTGAGTTAATAACCCCCATCTTGGCAATATACATTTATTTCGCCAATTTTAAAACCTAATAAAGATCCAACTAGATGTTCTTCATATCGCCCATCTCATTACTTAATGTTGATTATAAAATGTTTATGAGTATTTTTGCTGATAGATTGAAGACAATCATTCCGGCATTATAGATATAGATCAGACAGGCTTCATTGTAAATAGAAATACTTTTGATAATATAAGAAGAACTTTAACATTAATAGATTTTGCAAATAGGAAAAAGAAAGATTTAACACTTATTAGTCTTGATAGAAGTTCAGCATTTGATTCAGTAAGTTGGGACTATCTGTTTACCTTAATGAAGTGCACAAACTTCTCAGATGCATTTGTAAATCTAATTGAGCATTTATACAAAGGAACATTGGCTTATATTAAGGTAGGAACATATGTTTCACAAAAAATACCCATTCTTAAAGGTACAAAACAAGGATGTCCACTTTCTCCACTATTATCCACTTTAGTAATGGAGCCTTGGGCTAATTTAATCAGAAACAGTACTGACATAGAGGGTTTTGAAATAGATGAAAATACAACATCCAAAATTCAACTTTTTGCAGATGATGTTCTAATTACATCAGCAGGATCTAATTCTTCTATGCAGTCTCTATTTGATAAAATGATGAATTTTAAAAGTATTTCTGGTTTAATATTCAATGAAGAAAAAACTAAAATACTACCTATATATACACGAAAAAATATTCTCATTAGTGATTTTACTAAATATGTACCCAATTCAGGTCAGATAACTTATTTAGGTATAATACTATCTAAAGATATTAAATCTATTATATATAATAATTATAATACCTGTTTTCTTAATATACAAAATCTTTTTAATACATGGAATAATATGTTTTTTACTATGGAGGAGAGACTTACAATTATTAAAATGATAACATTTCCCAAGATTTTATACTTAATACAATCAATAATACTTCCACCTACAAAAATAATTATCAAGAAACTGAATACACTAATGTTAAATTTCCTATGGGCACCTAATAGACCTAGGATTGCATTAAAGAAACATACTAATAGCTGGTCTCAAGGGGGTATTTCTTTTCCAGACTTTAATTTATATACTATCTCTTCTATTGTAAAAGTTATTACTTTATTAATAGATCAGTCATATGTCACAAAATGGAAATATTATTGGGAGCTAATTAGTATGCACTTCATGAAAATCTCCTTAACACATAAAAATATGATCGTAAATAACTCCATGTTATGGTTACTAAAGGAATTTTGTACTTCACCTATTACACCTAAACATATGGTTTGCTACCCATTAAATATTATTATTAGCTATCGTAACTTTATATTCATGCACCCTAAGTATAGGGAATGGAATTTTATTGTATTCCCTATAGTGTATACTCAGGGTATGCTTTTGTCTTCTACTTCTGAAGGAACTCATTTAGCTATAGATAATGATCTAAAGTACTGGTATCAGTTGATATCTGATAATAAAGTTAAAAATCTAGATTTCTTAAAACAAGAATTTGATCTAAGAGAAACTTGCTGGTTAGAGGTTCAGACCTTTAGACAACATCTCATTAATAAAATAGATCTAATGTCTATAACAGTTAAAGAATCTATTCCAACACTGATTGATTACTTGATATTAAATTTACAACATAAAGTTTCTGATAAAGGTAAACTTTCATACATACATAAAATTATCAGACAAGAAACTTTTTACAGTGTAGATTCATACTGGAATTATTTCACTTCTATTAATGGGGACCCACCAAATCAACAAGATAAACAATATATATTGGAATCTGCTTATAGAACCTTCCATTGTCTGGAGACTTTATACATGGAAATTTTTACATAGATCTTTTATACACCTTTGATGATGAATAAAATAAATAATAAAGATAATTTATGTAAGAGATGTAATGTAGAAATTAATGCTGACTGGGCTCATATGTTTTATGACTGTATAAAATTGAAAGAATACTGGAAGTCAATTAATGAATTTTTGCAGGCTCTTTTTACAGATAATTTCATTATTTCTAAATCTCTTATATTATT
This sequence comes from Protopterus annectens, assembly GCF_019279795.1. NCBI lineage: Eukaryota > Metazoa > Chordata > Ceratodontiformes > Protopteridae > Protopterus > Protopterus annectens. The sequence goes on from NC_056745.1 coordinate 1,159,731,968, forward strand.
CAACACACCTGTACCTCAAAGTGTTAAAAAGGTTAAGCTTCCCTTGTTATGGTCTATTCTAGCAGTGGCTAGGAAAATAATAACTAGAAATTGGATTTCAGATACACCTCCTTCGTTCAATGAATTTAAAAATGTTATGAATATAGTGTGCCATATGGAAATAAACACAATTAGGACAAGAACAAATAGAAAAACATCTTATTATATTGTATGGGATAATTTACAAAATTTGTTAAAAAAAATTCTAATTTCAATAGCATGGTATTTTAGTTTAATTAATTGATCTGATTGTAGTGGATGTCTTTGTAAATACTTTAGTTGTTTTGTTGAATATTATAATAATACCTATTTTTAATTACTTGTATAAAATTGTTATGATATTTCTCTTATATGTTAAAACAATAAACCTGTTTTGAAAAAAAAAGAAAATGTGGAAGAATGGGAAACAACACAGAGGAACACTATGGAACCATTATACAGATACATTATTTAAGAAAGGTAAACAATTTCTTTCTTAAATAATGTTATTGTATAATAGCAATAATCCACTTGTGGGTATATCATAATTTACTCAGTCCCACTTGTAGGTTATTGCTGAAATATTTGCAGCACAGTTTGAATTTAATTAACTTATTTGCACTTAGTAACTGTAAACAACTAGCAACTGTAGAATGTCACTCCTCAAATAGCACAAACACATCCTTGTATTCCTGAACACTTTCTGAAAAATAAAGCATACACCAAACAAATATAAATATTTTAAACAATAAACACCAAAAGGAACAGCAAGTAGAAACTGTTCTTTACAACGATAATGTTGCACATGAAAGTGTGAGGTGCACATAAACAGTAAATGCTATTTAAGTACATACAGAACTATTAAGTAAAAACTTTTCTTTACAATGGTAATAGTCAATATGTAGATAGTGTAAAATGTATATCCCAATTGGCATTGACAATTCTTTATGGAAATGTGTGAAACTTGTTGTGAAGTAACTGAAAACACTGTCATCTGTGTTAGCATGTCTGGCAGAAGATTTGTACATATTCTCAGATTAAATTGTATTGTATGTCAGCATGCCAAATTGTGAAAATGTAAATAAGCTTTCAAATATTGAGTGTTTTCCTGTTTAAACAGAATGTTTAAGGTAGCTGTCATTGCATTGATACAGTTCTAACTGCGCATTTTTGAGAGGGACATTCTAAAGTACAAACTATGGAGAATAAGCTGAGCAATGAGTGGTGTCATTGGAATGTCCTTGGTTGCTAAGAGATGATTTAAACAGCTGACAGCTGCAGTTGTGCAGCAGTAGCGTTGTTGCCTCACAGCAAGAGGTTCTCCCATTTGATTCTTGGCTGGAGTGTGGGGAGTGCCTTCTGTGTGGAGTCTGCATGTCCTCCCCACGGTTGGGTGGCATTCGAAAGACATGCGTAAATGGGTATGCCTTCGTTGAAGGTTGGATGCCGAGCTGGCACTTCGGCGTTCGTGAAAATCTACTGCCAATCATTAGCGGTCCGGAGTTCCGCTGTGGCGACCCCTAACCGGGAAAAGCCGAAAGACAAACAACAACAACAAAAACATTGAAAGAAAAATAATCTTTCTTTTATAGCTGACTGTTATATTTTGAAATTAGACAGTTGAGTCTGCTGAAGACAGTCGAGACTGTGAAGCTCTGTAGTTTGTCAAGTACTGAGCAGTCAACTGACACCAAGAAAAGAGAACTCACCAAGAAAACTGTAAGCTTGCCTTGGCCTTGCTATTATATCTTAAAGTAGATCAGAGACAGCAGTTCTTTAGTTAGATCAGGAAAGTTTAGTTATTAAGATAGAGTTATTCTTGAATACTGGATTCCTATCCAGCAGTTTGATTTACATTTCTGATGATTGAAATCTAATGTCTATTGGGAGTTATTGATTTTCAGTTTTGTAATCATTTTTACTTATTTTTAAATGGTTTTCATTATTTTACATTGTGGCTGGAAACCAATGTTTTTCTTTAGAGACTAGAGTGTGCTTCTACCTGTTTGATACTCCCCAGGTCACCCAAGACCTGGCTGTTCTGTTCATAACTATCACTTATTTTGATAATTAATTTTCATAATTTGATACCCCTTTTTGAAGGGCATGAAGACACTCTGATTGGTGGTAGCGTTTCTGTATTTATTTTGGGAAAGAGACACAGCTGGAAATCTGTGTCAGGTTTCTCAGTAGTGTTTGGATGTGTGAGACTTTGAGTGTGAGTGTATCAGAGGTCTTAAACTGGGACACTTTGCTCTGAAGTGTGTTAGAAGAAAATACATTTGGGTGGACAGAAGTATATAGTCTAGTCCCAGAAAAATAGAGCATGTTCCATTTGTGCTCTTAGGGAAAAATTGTGAAATATTACTTCTGTTTAAGTGACAGTCTCATACTGGAGTCAGTAGCGAGGATTGAAGCTCCTTAGTTACTGACCCAGGATAGTAAGGGACACCATTTAATTGTTGGCAGGCTGGTGGGATATAGTTGGACATCACACTTGTGTCACAGTATTCATATTTAGTTTAATAATCCAGCAATTAAATCGGCACTAAGAGTTTAAGTGCAAACTCAAGTGTGAACAGTGCAGCAGGAAAAATATGACACAAAGAAGAGGTGGGCAATATGAAGACATCTTTGTTACTGCAGTTATGAATGTTAACAATACTTGCATATTACTAGTCATATATCAAGAATGACAGCCTTTTCTACAGAGATCAAGGTGCCTGCAAACTTACAGGAATTGATAACTGTCTGCAGTAAAACACTCAGAGCAAGATGTACATTGCATGAGTTATTATATGCAAAGTTATGGAACATGATATATATTTTCATATTTTTTAATAATACAGTAATGGACTTGGGTATGATACTTTGCAAGTGGCTTTATGAAAGCAGAGGATGGCAATAAAATGAAAGTTAAAGGAAGATGGTAATACGAATATATTCAGAGATTAAAGTATTTGTCAGTTCCATGATTTATCAATATGAACAAAATGCATATCTGCATTAGTATTAGGAACGATCTGGGAACAAAATGTGAATGAGATATGCCATCTAATGCACATAGTTCAGACATATTTGACATCTGTATTTATCATTTAATATGCATGCTTTCTTACATTCTGAGCATCAATTGGGAGTATTATTTTAAAATATAAATAGGATTTTCATATTTGTATTAAAATCTCAAAATTGCAATGTGGTATGTTATCTTGTCACATATTACTGAAGAACTGTCAATGACAGGAAGAACTCTCTTGCTATTACATTTGGTGCATTATGTAAGGTTACAGATCTTCAGCCATTTGTTTGAACATATTCATAAGAAAATTTTATCTAAAAGCCATTTTCTGCAATTGTATGAAACATAAAATCTGTAACAACTGTTAACAGTTATGACATTGCAATCAGTGTGCATACCTTATGAGTAAAACTGCAATTTTAAACTGTTTTGTAACTTGGATGATTTCTGCGATATAAGGACTTATTTGAAGCATGCTTTCTACATGGAGTTTTTGCCAAAATGCTTCAGGATGAAACAGTCAGTTTATTATCAGTCTTTAGAAATTAAGGACTTAATTAGATACTGCTGCATAGGGCTCAGCCAGTTAATGACTCCAAATCAAAACGACCTCTCAACACTGAAGAAAGGTAATAAGATTAGTCTTGTCAATTTGGAGTACACTATAACAGAAGAAAATATGTAGTCAACATTTTGAGACATCAACAGTTACAACAGAAAAGAACAGAGACATGATAAAGTAGAGCAAAATTATGGGAACATCACAGCTGAATATGTAGCACCAAAATCACTTTCTCTGAGAGAAAAAGAAGAGAAACAGACAGAAATATAACAAAGAATAAAACATTGTTGTATGACCAATAAATGCCACACGAAAAGAAGTATGTGATACAGAAACAGTATCTCCCTATTCAAATCTCTCCCTATTCTAATTCTGGGACTCAAAACAGTGAGTCTCAGAATAAAAAAAAAACTATGAAAATACAGAAGAACAATGAATATCAGAAATGATCCTTTTCCTTGAACATTATTTTTTGCATTAGAGCAAGCCCTTGTACACATTGTAATGTGCAGGGAAACATCCCTCCTACCCTGTCTACTTATAAATGCTAAATCTGCAATCACTACGCCTCAGTCTTGCTATTTCTGGGAGTCACACTAATGAATCTTGGAATTAAAAACTGCTACCAAAATATGCAGTTTATGTAGAGGGAAACTGCTTGTTGAAAAGGTTAAGATTAATTTAAGAAATTTTACAGAAAAGTTATAGAAACTGCTAGTGAATCATATCAAAGAATACAGAGAGCAAAGACCATGGTTAAAAATAAGATATGGTTCATAATTATGGATGGCATGAAGGAGAAAGTGTTACAGTACTGTGCACAGCAAAACAGAAGTGATAATCCATCGACATGCCAAAATTATCCAATGCATCACGGGTAAGAATAAGTGTTTTAATTTATGGGATAAGCTAACAAGAAATACTATTTATTATATCCATTAGAATAAGTGTTGTAATTTATGGAATAGCTAACAAGAAAGACTATATATTTATATTGATGGAAGAATACTCAATATTTTCAATTGCAGAGCTTGCAGCATCCACTTCAGGTAATACTGTGACATCTGTCTTAGACAAGATGTTCTCAATGCCTAGCAATCTTACTGCTACCAGAGCTGATAATTACCCACCTTTAAACAGCATCATATGTAAACAGTTCTATGACAGTCAAGGAATAAATTTAAAAAGGTAACTCCAGAATGGCCACAAGCAAATGGTACAGAGCTTTGCTGTAGAAGGTTTTGAGCAGAGAATTTGTAAACCATTGTGAAAGAGATTTGGCTTTTTTTGTTTTCTGAAACAGTCACACAGCTCAGTGATTCTTCTTCTTCTTCTCCTTTCGGCTTTTCCCAGTTAGGGGTCACCACAGCAAAGCAACGGTCCACAGAACAATTAGCAGTGGAGTTTTATGGTGTCGAGTTGCCAGCCTGGTGTCCAACCTTTCACAGAAGGCACAAACATGTACACATTCACACCTATGGTGAATTTAGAGTGTCCAATCCACCTACAGCATGTCTTTGGGATGTGGGAGGAAGCTGGAGCACCCGGAGGAAACCCACATGACCACAGGGAGGACATGCAGACTCCACACAGAAGGCACCCCAGCCGGGAATCGAACCAGGGAACCTCTTACTGTGAGGCAGCAATGCTAACCGCTACATCACCGTGACCACCCCCAGTGATTGATCGTGTAAAATAAGCAACACTCTTCTGTAGCTAAGTATGTCTACCTGCTGATATAATTCACCTACTGCATTTTATAAGTATTTCTCTGTTGTGTGGAATGCTCAGTTGAGAGATATACCTCGTCAAAACAAAGAAAACAATACTTTAGATGTGACAGATATGTTTAGAGAAGGGTGATCTAATAAAAATTCTATCTTTCCCAAGAAGGTAGAAAAGCATCAGAATTTGCTAGAAATGCTAACACCTCTGCAAAGGAAAAGGCACCTTATTATAGGCAGTTTGTTCAACATTTTGTTGTTATTTTTTTTAAAGATTTCTAGATCCAACTCTACTAACATCTCTTCTAGAAAAGTAACGAAAGAAAAAAATGCAACTTGTCCTTGAAGAATTTCAGTAAAATCTCTGTATTGAGATGTTCTTCTCAGACTTATTTCCTAATTTTCATCAAAGAACAGATTATCTAGATGCCAAGTCAGAACCAAATGTTAAAAAGGCCTAGCTTATGATCTTCATTAGGTACATTTTCTACATAAAATCCTTTTAAGGATTTATAATGAAAAGCTTTCATAGAATTAAAAGCCTGATAAAGGTCCTAATAAAAGGAAAAAAAAAAGAGTAGACATTTCTGAAAGCATTTAACTAATTCACCAGAATTTGATGCAGCCAGCCTCTTACTAGGCACCACTGCACATAGGATTAAAGGCATACAGCAGTTATATTTTATGGATCCCCACTGGGTGCAGATGACTAGTGAGGCTCCTGTTGTTACTGCAGTGACTGGAAAGAAGCCAAAGACAGCTCTTGCTTTATTAGTGACATTTTTTGGGAGTCTTAGTAGAAACTCTCATAAAATCTGTTGAAAATAAGTTAAGGACCTCAAGAATCTTAAGATGACTATGACAAGCCTTGCCAAGTATTATACCATAGCTAGAACACTAGTTGTAACCAAAAATCACCATTTTTTTCTATTATACTTCTGCAGCAGAAATGGTACAAATTCAATGGTAGTGGGCATGACTTTTGTAGGCAATAGTAATATCATGTTTAAAAGAAGAAAAGCAGTTCTGATATGTCAGGACTAGACACAGTACCAAAAACTAGGATTTTCATCACAGTCATCATCAGTGGAGATTTATTACAACTTCTTATACAATCAGTTATCTAGCATGTCAGAATAGACAAGGGTATATTCCAGATAATAATAATAATAATAATAATAATAATAATAATAATAATAATAATAATAATAATAATAATATTAATTGAGATAAACAGAGGCTACCAGTCCAGCTAGATAGAATTTTGTAAATAATTCTATGTCATTTGTAAATATTAATATGATCCACAGGCTTGTTTCACAAATGTAAGAAAACTGTATTATATGCTGAGCTTCAAAAATGTAACCGCAGTGCACCCTGCTGGACGAAAGCAGAAATGTGTATAAACTCTATGCCTATGTAATGTATGTTTTATGGAAACTGGGACATACATAGTTAACTTGCAAACTCTAAGAAAATAAGCTGATAAGTAAAGAATTTTACAACTGTGTGTGATCTCAAGCCAAGAGACAGGATGCCTGGGCTAGGAGATTCCTTCTATTGTTTTAAGACATTGAAAATTACTAGGTTTCACATGTAAAGTATTTTTTATTGCTCTGTGACTTCCTGGCAGTTGCAGATCACAAATGAATGCTAAATTGTATGTTCTGTGAGCCTGGGAACTTGAGCAGAGTTGACAAGAATGATGTAATCTGAAATGACTTAGCAGTAATGTGTATTATCAATTTAAAAACTATCTCAGAGAGAAAGAGAGGTCATTTTTGTATTTTGTTCTGAATCTGACAACTCACCAGCACTTTGCCTTGCTCTGTAAGTAGGATTTAGAGCTTAGTATTTCTCTTAGAGATAGACAGAAATATAGCAAGATTAGTCTAGTTGTTTTCTATATTTAATTCAGACTGTCCTACAATGTTGTTTTAAAGTATTTCCTGTGATTTCTGAACTCTATATTGTCATTCTATTGAGTTAAGTACTGTCTTGTGTTTTTATTATTATTATATATATTTAAACTTTTATGGCTGTTTTGTGTAGAGATACTGTACAAGCCACTCCTAAAAAGTATTCAAGTCTCAGTCACACTTACCAACTGGATAATAATAACATTGCACAGTAGAATTGGACACCCTTTGGTAATGGCCTTTACAGTAGCTGATAAGAGTAGTTGGTGGCAGTGATTATTACCTTATAGTCTGGGGAGAAGGGGGCATAGCAACTGAACCTGTTCCAGCCTTCCCCAGGAGTGTCTGTGTGTTTGTATATAAATCAAATCTCAAACTGTGTGTGTGTGTGTGTGTGTGTGTGTGTGTGTGTGTGTGTGTGTGTGTGTGTGTGTGTGTGTGTCAGCTACTTGGGCAGGGACATGAAGCACCGGTTGGACAGAGAAGGTACTTTAAGTTTTGGCTTGACTACTCGGCTGAGATCTGAACCCTATAGCTGTGCCACTGGGGAGTCTTATTGGAGATCTGGAGAGAAAGGGAAAAAACAGCCCCAGACTGATTGTGATTTTTGTGTGCTCTTAAGGGAAACTGTACTTTACTGTGTGTGTACTTGTTATCCACCCATCCACCCAATGTGCACATACATCCCTTACTGGTGTTAGTGTTGAGGATTTAGGCTCCTTGATTGCTGGGCCAGTGCACGGGTGTCACAATAATAGCAATGATAACAATAAAAAAGAAAATGTAAATGAGGAAAAACTTTCATGACTCACAATATAACTGTGTGCAAAGAATGGGAAAGACAAGAAATCTCTTCAAGAAGACTGACAGTATTAAAGGAAACTTCCAGGTAAAAATAGGCATGATAACATACAAAGATGGGGGAGACTTAGCATAGGACGAAAACATTGATAAGTGGTTGCAGGTACACAGAATCATTATAGAAGGAGAACTGTAACCGCACTAATACATAGAATGGTGTGTATCTGGATCTAGAGCCATGCCTACTGGCGAGTGAAGATAAATGGGGCCTAGAAAAAATTGTTAGTAACAAGGCTGCAGAAAATAATGAAACTCCAGATGAATTATTTAAAATCCTGCAGTGATGCCATTATAGTGCTGCTTGGAATTTGCCAGCACATTTGAAAAACACAGCAGTAATCATTGGATTGGAAAAGGTCAGATTTTATATTCCAATTCCAAAAAAGGTCAAGGCTAAAGAGTGCTCACATTATTGAACAGCTCCACTTATTTCACATGCTAGCAAGGTAATACTCAAGACCCTGCAAGCTATATTCCAGCAATATATGGATTGTGAACTGCTAGATGTGCAAGCTGAGTTTTAGAATGATTTGATCCACCATAGAGCAAACTGCCATAATTCACTGGATAATACAAAAGAGTTCCAGAAAAAAATATATAACTTCTGCTTTACTGACTTTTCTAAAGCCTTTGATTGTGTGGACCATAATAAACTGTGGCAAGCTCTTAGAGAAATGGAGATACTGTGGTACCTTATTTGCTTTCTGTGGAATCTGTATGCAGGAAAAAGAACAGACAGAACCTAATATGGAAAAACTGACTGGTTCAGGATTGGGAAAAAAGTATGATGAGGCTGTATATAATCACCCTACTTGTTTAATTTATACACTGAATATATCATGTGAAATGCTAGGTTAGATAGACTGGATACTGAATCAGAATTGCTGGTAGAAAAGATAACGTCAGATACACAGATGATGCTACTCTGAGGCTGAAAGTGAGGAAAAGTTAAATAGCTTGTTGATGAAGGTGAAAGCAGAAAGCACAAAACTGTCCTGCTGCTCCGAATCAACAAAACTAAGACTATGTCATCTTACTCTATCATCTCTTTGCAAGTAGATGGGGAATAAGTGGAGACAATGACAAATTTTATTTTCCTGCACTCAAACATCTCTACAGATAGTCACTTCTGCTATGAAATTAAATAAAGTTTGCTTCTTTAGCCTGCATTGGTGGTATACAGGGATGAAGCCTAGATGGTAGCCCTGGTAACTCTGAGTTCAGTTAGTGGTTCTGAAACTTGACTACACAGGCAGAGAGGATGAGTATTCCCATCCTGGAGGGAAGTTGTTCCCGTCCTACCTAGGACAGCGTATGATTGATCAGGTGAAGGCTTGATGGTCATCAGGCATGGAGGCAAAACTGACACACACAAAAAAGCGATTCTGTGTGACATTTTAAGGACTAAAGACATTGTATTGTCAACATAGGCCCATGCAGTCAAAGCTATGGTCTTCCCAGTAATGGCATACGTCTGAGAGAGTTGCACTAGAATTAGTTGTACTGTTGGTTTTCTGGAAAACTGATGCTTTTGAATTGTGGTGTTTGAGGAGACTTTTGAGAATTAAACAACTAAACCCTGAGTGTGCACTTGAAAGTCTGATAGTAAAGGTGATATTCAAACACTTTGTCACATAATATAAAGACAAGATTGACTAGAGAAGATACTGATGCTGGGAA